>NC_051183.1:79597211-79716813 GCF_013339695.2 Rhipicephalus sanguineus | reverse complement strand
GGTTTCAGAATGAATTAAGTCCCCAAATCGCAAAGCAATGCAGCGAGATGTAACATGCTCAGGCAATGATGCAAGGTTCTTGTTCGCCCAGTCACTGTGGCTCACACCCACTTTGCACGTGTGACCTAGAATTGGGTGGTTTCGTAGGTTGATATAAGAGTCATTTATAGATTACAGATCAAAGAAGAAAATTTTCGACCAATTTGTTAGCCTAAAGTTATTCGAAGCAACATCCACTGCTCCTTCACTTTCACCGTAGCTACCTCACCGAGGAACAAAAAAGAGGCGTCTCTGCGAATGTCGGATAGGATAGGACAGGTGGATTAAATTAAGACGCTGCGCATGCAGGATTTCGAGCCCTCAGCGGCGCTCACCTGAAGGTGGCTCAAGGGGCTCCGTGCGACATTTCGCAAGAGATGTTCGGTTGACCATTGGGTAGAGACCCTTGTACACAGAGACTGGTTATGTGAAAGTCTAGAGCCTGTGGATTGTAAGAAAGAAGAACCAGCGAGCGGGGACACCATATGCAGGGGTAGTTTAAATATCCCGATGATACTACTGGCATTTCTGCTAGTCTGAAGTAAACATACGGGGTAGATTTAGACACACCTTTGCGTGTCCAGCAGCTTAGACGGGGTAGTGGAATCCGTGGTGTCATGGCTATACGGAAGAATAGTATCCATTGTTCAGCAAGGCTCGCGTCCATAGTGAAAGAAGAACAGCTAGCCTACTTTATTTTGGTAATAGGACTTGTTAAAGTAGACGTTCTATAGAGAGACACATACGAGCAAAGGTTACATCCGCATTAACGATAGAAATATTTTATGGTGAGCAGCGATAACAATTGAGAAATTACATCGCGAAGTGCCAAATGAATAGAAGGCATATCGTAAATTGGAGACAGCTCCAGACGAACACCTTCTCTAACCCATACATCTGAAAAGAATCTTATTAGACAAGTCTCAGGACGACACATGCAATTGTACCAGGAAGGGCGAGCAATGTGGTTGTAGGAATGATGGCAGTTGCTCTGGCGAGCCTGTTGTCGAGGTGGGCTGCCGTTCTGAGCAGCTCAGACCCCGGCATCCAGACGTGGGCAGTCCAGCAAGCCCGTGAAGCGGCGTCGAGGCAAGGCCTTGACTTTCCACCGTGGGAGACCTAAGCCCGCGGATCGCGTTAAACGTTGCCGGACGTTAAATATAGTTGTGTCCAACATCCGTCATGGGCAAACGACAAAGAAACGGAATGCTGCGCGCGCTGAAGACGAAGAAGAAGACTTCTTTGCTGCTGGTTGACTCTGCATAGATCAGTCGCCTCTGGAATCTTTTGAGAAAGTTAAAGCCTCCCCAATCTGAACAGCAGCGAGCGTTTCAAAACCAGCTGATGGACCTCCTGGTTCCCAGCGACTGGTCAGTTCTGATCTACGAACAAGCGAGTCCTTTGATTGCGACGATGGCTTTGGCTACGGTCCTTTCCAGAAGAAGATGCTCCTCCTTATTCTTCTGGGCGCCTTTTCCGTTAACTGCCAAACCTTCGTGGTGTCCCTCGTCACGGGCGACGTCGACCATTGTGCAAGCCGCCCACCGATCTCAATATCTCTGCAGCCGATTGGAAGAACATCGCCATACCGATGGAGGCCGACGGACGCTTCAGCCGCTGTCGCGTCAAGGAACGTTGCAAGGCACCGCTGATCTCGGCCAGTCCGTCGACTATAGGAACGGCAGCTCAGCAACTGCCGGGACCAGCTCGTGGTACACGCGATGCTTCAACGTGAGCGAAGTCCAGGACACCAACGACACTCGCGACGTGCCTTGTGATGAGTGGGACTACGACCCTACGACGGCAGAAAGGAGTGCGGTAAGCTCTTGGAACTGGTGTGCGACCGGCGCTTGGCGCCGGCCGCCCTCGTCACCCTGCAGAACACCGGCGCCGTCGTTGCCCTTATCGTGGTCGGGGCCTTCGTAGACTACATCAGCCGCAGGTGCCGTGCTCTTGGGCTCCTATATTGCGGTGGCGACCTCCACGGTATGCAGTGTCTTCGCTGCGGGTTACGCTTTTTACTCCGTCGCACGTTTTCTCGCGGGGGCCAGCGTTGCCGTGCACACAGTGTTTACCATTCTAATACCGTTCGAATTCTTGACGCACGCGCACAGGCCGCAGGAAGTCCTCTTCCCGGCCATTCTGGGCCTGGTCTCGTGCGAGATGTGGAGGCTCGTGGTCAGGCCTATGGCCATCGACTGGCCCTCAAGCAGGTCATCTTCCTCGCCCCGACGGCTCTCCTGCTGCCGGCGTTGTTAACAGTGCGAGAGTCTCCCCGTTGGCTCGTTGCGAAAGGAAGGCTCGACGAGGCCGAGGCGGTCATGATGGAGGCTGCCAAGGTCAACAACTTCCCGCTCGCGCTCACGGCCTGCCTCGTCGAGAAGCTCAGAGAGCACATGCACAACCGACTCTATCGAGAATACGCTGACAGGGAAGATGACTTACCTCGACGCTCGTTCCTTGCGGCGACGAGCGTTGGTCATGTTCGGCGTCTGTTTCTCGATATCTTTCGTTTTCCACGTGGACGCTTTGTCCACGGTACAGTACAACGAAGTCTGGATCGCATGCTTCACGGTTGCCGTCGCCCTCTTGACGTACGCTGTGATGCACTTCCTGATCACCGGCGTCCCCTTGGTCATGGTACTTAGCGCTTGCTTCCTGCTGGCCGGCTGCATACAATGCGCGCTGAGTGTCGCCGTCGGCACTGGATCGGGCATGGCCACAAAAATCTTGCTCGTACTATCCAAGGGTGTCTCGGACGTGATCCTCGTTCATTGCTTCACCTACGTCCTGGAGCTGTTTCCGTCGGCTGTGCGCGCACGGTGTCGCCTGCTGGGCCTTCGCCTGCGGTCGCGTTGCGGCTATGTGCGCTGCGGCGACCCTCTTCCTGAGGGCCGGTCGGACACGAAGACGTGGTCTTCGCCGTGACGGGACTGGTGCTCTTCGTCACTCTGCTGTACATTCGGGCCCTGCCGCGAACGACGGTTGTGGAGGAAGCCAGGATCGTGGCGAGGCGCGCTTCAGCCTGCAGCAGGATGTCCATGCAGCACATGAAACGAACGCTGGAGCGGAACACACCGCATGACCTGTCTGCGGCTCAGAGCAGGGAAACTTCCGTTTCATTGAGCAGGAAGAGTCGTAGGAGTACTGGAAGCATCACTCCCAGTGCTTCTAAGATATCACGACGGTCGTGTACTCCACGTGAGCCGCAGTGAAACTAACAGGAGCACAGCATACTTTGCGCATATTGCATGGTGTTCACGGCTCTTAGCAGCTGTCTTATATGTGTGTAACTCAGTTTAACAAACGTTTTCTTGTATTAGGCCGACACAAACCTTTGGCTCAGGAGGCGATGCATCCAATGTGTTTAGCAGATGAATACAACTTGGTGTCTCCTTCGGCACACGACAGCGCGTTGTCCTGGACTCTAGCATTTCCGTCAGTGTGCAGAAACACACTGTAGTAGAATACACAAAGCTACACGTTCAGGCATCACTGCATCCTTGCAGGATTGTCTTGATTTTCTTTTAATTTAGGGTCGCTGCCCTCACACTTAGCAGATTTGACGCGTTGATGTGCTGGCTGCTGTTTTTTTTAATCTATTTTACAAGCATTCATCTGTATTGAAGTTTAATTAGAGTAATGTTTCCTGATAGAAATCTCACTAAAGGAGGTGACAACTTTACAGGACAGTGCTACATTCGCTTACTTAAATTTATTATGTTCGCTGGCCCTTCGCATATTCGTAGATCACACAGACTAAACCTTTTTACAATTCAAAGCAGAACAGGCAAGTGCCGTCGCCATCTCTTTCGCTTGAATGTACTTCTGGAGACAGCTGCAACTTTGGAGCAATCATATAAATTAAATTATACACTAAAATGAAACCTGCCCAAACAATACTAAACATGCTTTGAAGGAAAGATTACTTTTAAGGGCTCGTTTTTCTTTGTTAGACACAATAATAATGAGAGCTAACAGACAATAATGCCAAGGAAAGTATAGGGGGTGTTATTTCTTGTAATTTGGATATAAATGTGAAGAAAATACAGTGGACGAAAGGATAACTTGCCGCCGGCAGGGACCAAACCTGCGACCTTCGAATAACGCGTCCGATGCTCTACCACTGAGCTACGGCGGCGGTCATCCTCCCGTCCACTTTATGGAGTATATATGTGCATTTAAACCTAGGAATGTTAGTCAGCGCCGATCGCCAGCATGGCTGCGATCGGCGCTGTATCGAGAGGCTTCTGGTTCTTCGTGTGACATTTCAATTTCTTGCTATCGCATTCATTGCTTCGATTTTCGGTGAAACTGTCACTTTTTTGTTTTACCACCGCCACCATTATTAAAGTTTCACCATGTACCACTATCGTACCACTATTGATTCAAGTACAGTGTTGGATTCAGTCTGCTCATCCATAAAAAGCACTATGCGAACAAGAATGTCACCGTGCTTGTCGAATGTCCCCAACAAACCGGCACTCAACAGTCAGTCAAGGCGTCTACTGAATTACGCCTATGAGTAATGACAAACTGCTTCCATTTTGTGCCATAATGGTAAGTCCCGTTGTGAATGAAGAAAATCAGCGTGATTGAGGAAATGAACTTAAGAGTTCATAATGGCAATGGGAACTCCAAATCAATGTAATAATTAACCATGTCCTCTAGGAATTATATATACTACAGAAAATTATGGGAAATTGACCCACTACTCGACCAATCCCCTGCATTGGTTATGAGTCACGCTGACAGGATAACAACAACAACAAACCCAACCGCTTCCAAAGGCACGAGACCTGGCAGCCGTCTTGAGCATGCGCTGATAACAAAGAAGAAGCGTTCCCTGCAGTAAACTACAGCAAGATTCTTTTCTATAATAATTTATTTCTATATCCGCACGGTACACTACTCCACGCAATGTACCCCGGCAACTTCAGTAGGAACTGCAGATACTGCCCGGAGAGTGCTAACACCCTTTACCACATGGTATGGGGATGCCGAAACAACCCATGTATTCCGCCCATAGACGAACAGAACATCCAAGAAAATCTGGAAGACCAGTGGGAGGTCTTGCTGACGTCACTAAACCCTGAGGACCAGCTCCGACTGGTGGACAGGGCTCTGGCATCAGCTGCAAGCCATAGCTACCTGGAATAAGGAAGTCACCCACCTCTGGGCGAAGAGAACGCGCGCCTGGTCAGACAATAAAGTTTAATTCTCTCTCTCTTATTCGATGAGAATTTATTCCACCCCAGTTTTTCCTTTTTTTGCTTTTTATTTATTATTCTCGCAAAATTACCTTGTAAAAAATCTTTGTTATCCAAAATAAGAAATTATTCTCATATCTAGTTTTTAAATATTTTTTGTAAGCTGCTCGATTCTTGGCCATTCCTCCTGAGTGGGTGTGAGCCTGCAGTGCAGGATCTACATCTCCACTCTTTTCAAATTACCTTATAAATTTTAAACTACGAATTCTTCGCCGATCCCCCCAGAGTGGGTATGAGCCATAGTGTTGAAGGAAAAACAAACAAATTATACCGATCCGCATAAGTTAGCTCTCGTTCGAAATCTTGATTTGTCGAACCCGATGAGCAGTACAAGACCCAGGCGACGGAGCTTTCGTTCCTCTCCAAGCTTGCCCGTGTCGACCTACGAGCGAGCGAGCGAGTAGCTCGAATGCGAGGAATTCTTTGGCCACGGACCCTTCCAGACGCGGATGCAATTCCTCATTCTCCTGGGATCGTTCACCACTCACTGCCATGCCCTCGTGGTGTCCCTCGTGACCGGCGACGTTGACAACGGGTGCGAGCCGCCCACCGACCTCAACATCTCTGCAGCCGATTCGAAGGGTATCGCCATACCGATAGAGGCCGACGGGCGGCTCAACCGCTGCCGCGTTTGCGAACGCCGCAAGCCGCACGCTGAACACGGCACAGCCGTAGAACGCCAGGTCGTCGGCGCTGTAGTGCCCGCGGCCGGAGTGGTACCAGACCAGATCGTGGACAAGTATCACAGTGACTTCACCCGGAAGCCCAGTGGAAACACTGGCTGTGGTTTGTATCGCGTAAGCGACTCCGTAACGATGGTGCTGAGGTATCCCATAAGCTGTAACTTCGTTTTGAACACGAAAGTGTTTTATGCCGGGGTCCGCCGAGACTTTCATGACGTATTTCCGTCACGGAAGTACGTCAGCAAAATAAACACCACCAGATGGCAAAGAAAAAAAACTATAAGAAAAAGTTCCCTTCACGGGAGTCGAACCCATGACCTCTCGGTCCGCGACGATGGCTGGCGGTCGTTTAGCCCACTAAGCTACCACCAAGCTCTTTTTTTTTCTTTATTGAAAGCTACCGCCAAGTGCATTACGGAGGCTACATGTAGGCTACATGTACGCCCCTTTTATCTTTCACACTATCCTCTCACAGTGCTCTTGGATGGATGGATGGATGGATGGATGGATGGATGGATGGATGGATGGATGGATGGATGGATGGATGGATGGATGGATGGATGGATGGATGGATGGATGGATGGATGGATGATGGATGGAAGCTATGGGCATCCCCTTTATAACGGGGCGTTGACATGGGTGTCACCAGGCTAGAAGAAAAAAACTTTGCCTCCGCAATTACCTCCGGCAACGCGCCGTTGCAACGACCCTCGCAATAGGCGCGTTTCCAGCAGAAGTTTAATTTCGTGAACGCTTTAACACACGGCGAGGCGACGGGTTTATCCCAAGCCAGGAAATTGAGGGAGCCTCGCTCATAGCATCCATTCATATCGAGAAGTAGCTCTCCGACGCTCGCCTGGCTGTCGCACCGCTTTTTTTAAATTGTGATCACAGCGCAAAGTAAGACACGAGACAGAGAGCAACGAAGACTGTTGTTCAGAGAGTAACGAAGAGAGCAACGAAGACTCGTTGCTCTCTGTCTCGTGTCTTACTTTGCGCTGTGATCACAATTTAAAAAAATGGAATACCAACTAGCCCGTACCCAGACCCTGTGTCGCACCGCGTTCCCCGCTCGCCCTGTGAGAATTGAAGTCCAGGCTAGAGAGAAGACACGACTCTCGTCGCGTTTCTTTTCACGTTTTACGACGAGGAGTGCGTATCGAGTGCCAGTGTTTACTATGTGATTGCTGATGCTATTGCGTGGGATTCACCATATGTGGCGTCCACGTATATCTTCACAACTTCAGCTACCCCAATGGTTAAATCATGATCATGGGCGTTAGTTGTCAGTATGGAGACGTGCCGCCAGGCGTCAACCTGGGTGCGCCCGCATCAAGCGGTGCTATATCTGCCAAACAACCGTAGACATTGTACAAGCTTTAATATACTAATGCATTATAAACAATCAACTACTTTTGTGACGACGCGATTCACTTTTGTGTTATGCACCGATTCCTATGACGGAGGGGTCCGCCATAATTTTTTCAATGCTTGCTCACAGAATGCCGGTGATAAAACATTTGCCTGTTGCACGTTGCTTCGTGTAAGTGGGACATTTGTTTGTAAAATTTTGATTGCATGAGGTTCACAGTGCGCATTGCCATTGGCGTAGCCAGGGAGGGGGGAGCTTGGGGTTTCAACCCCCCCCCCCCTTCTCTTCGCATGTGTCTATATACACGCAGACGTGTAAGCACACTCACGAACATAAATGCTGCTTGAACCCCCCGAGCGAAAATTCTTGCAAGCCCCTGACCACTGAAGATCGCAGAAAATTGGGCTTAAGGTGTTTTAATACACGTGACGAACTTCCCTTTGGTGGTTCAGGCACATGCATTTGCAGCATAATGTTGACGAACGTGTTATGAAGCGTTATAAAACATTATGCAATGCGTTATACAATGCGTTATACAATCTGTTATACAATGTGTCAGTTATACAATTTTAAGAAGTCACTACACCGTATGAAATCATGTGAAACACAATGATAACAAATCGAAAGCAAAATGCATCTCACCTATCAAATTCTCACAACAGTATTTTGAAGGATCTGTCATTATTAGTTGCTAAGAATTCACTAGATATAAACTACTTCACCGTGTCAGACGTGCTTTACTGTATCATTTTGAGTGGTTGAGTGTTGGCTCGCAAGAGCTGGCAAAGGCCGGTTTCACGAAAATTTTGCTTGGCAGTTGAAAACTTAAACCATAGCATGAAATAAAGAGGACAGAATGAAAGACAAGGACGACATGGGCGCTTAACAATTACGGCGTCACCACTGTAGAGGTAGGTAACAAAATCCAGCAAGTGAACAGTGTTTAGTATGCTCTGCAATGCTACAAGAAAACCAATACTTCATGCTTGGAACTCTGGAAAATTTATTGTGGGCGACATAAGCTGTTGGCTGTACACAACTTTATGACTTCATGACTGTAACAAATCTAGATGGCAAAAGGCGATATTCTACAGTCGCCTTATGCATCACTGTTAAAGACTAGAAGGAAAAAGGCTAATACATGACTGTTATGAGACCAGAGGGAAAAAGATTACACCATCTCCCACTAAAGGGAACCATGTGGGGATGCGAAGCAGCGCATGGGTCGACTTAAAGTTCCGTTCATCACGGGCATCTTGCCCGATGTTACTTGTGTCCGTGTTTGCACGCCCTGTCTTTTTAGAATGAATACTTACCAACCAGCTCAGCTCTCTGTTATTCTTGCTGTTGCTGTTACTCGTCCCGAACTCTTGTTGGAGCACGCCACGCAGGTGCATCGCGAGTCTGCAGAATCTAGTTCCCCGACGCCATCACGTGATTGCTGAGAGAGTGTAAGGGGGAGAGGCCACAGCGTCTTAACCAGCGTCGTACACAGGCTCGAACGCGCTAGCGCGTGCCGACTAGGATACAACGAGTTGGTTCATCGAGCGTCTGCAGAATCTCGTTCCCCGACGCCATCGGCATGATTGCTGAGGAAGTGTAAGGGGGAGAGGCCACAGCGTCTTACCCAGCCCCTTACACAGGCCCGAACGCGCTAGCGCGTGCCAGCACACATGGTTTTGTCTGCGTTACGCCAAGCAAGAACAGCATACGGCAGCCCGGGCCCCTAAAGTGCTCTGCACGTATCATCATCAAGGCGGTCGAAGAACAAGAGGAAGAAGACTTCTCCTTAGCACGATCGCGCGCTCAGATGGCTATGCTATGTGGGATGGTCGCCATTGGAACTACGGACACAGCCCAGCGCAAAAGCTGCTTCGCATATAAAAGGCGATATTTTATGGTCAACTCATACATGGCTGTCATAAGACTAAAGGGAAAAAGGTGATAATATATGGTCACGTTACACATGACTGTCATGAGACTAGAGGGCGAATGTGATATTATATAGTCACCTTATACATGACTGTCGAAACTACAGGGCAAAAGGCGACATTCTATAGCCACTTTCTGCAAGCTTGCTCAAGTGAATCAGCCTTCTTATAAGACGTCCCGCTCTCGGGATGACGCGATTCTAATGCAGCGTGGCTTCACACCCAAAGCTCGTCATGACGCGTCTGTAGCAGTTACGAGACTTTTGACGACGCCTCAAAGCGACGTCGTCATCTTTTAATCTAAGAGGGGAGTGGGGGCGCAGCTTCAAGTCAGCGTGCACATCCGGCCACCTCTCGGCCCTTCTAACTTCACTTAACGCTAAACTTATGAGGCGGGCATGAACAGCGTGGGCGGCAAAGGGGCAGCGACTGACCGGTTGCGAGGACCCGGGCCTGTCAGCGTTGCTCCATGCCGCCTAATGACGCGGCTGCTTTCACCGACGCAGGGTTAACGGCCCGCCTATGCGTGTTGACAGCTGACGCGCCGGGCTCCTTCTTCGTTTGTATTTTTTCTGTTCGTGCGCGCACCGTCGCTAAGAGCTTTTTTTCTACGTAACGACGAGGCTGCGTAATGAGTGAGGCGTAATCTCATTTGCCTCAAGAAGGCACGCCGAGATAAGCGTCACGATGACGTGCCGTCACGCTTGGCTGCCCAGGAATAGCCCGGTGCAGCGGGGCATAAGGTTTCATAATAATACACAAGAGCGAAATCTGGCGATAGTGTCTATGGGAGCTGCTACGCATGGCGCTTTGGCCAGCACGGGAATGGTGGGTAGTACATGCCTCTGCCTAACCCCCGTATTCACAAACGCTCCTCGACTCGACCCTTCACTCGAAACTCTCCTTGAGGGCCGTTTTGCGATTCACAAATCGCCCTTCACTCGAAACGCACCTCGACTTGAGGAAATCTCGAGTGTTTCACTTGAGATTCTCAAGGTAGCGCGGAAGCTACCTTGAATCGCTCCTTGAGTCAAGTATCATGGCGGACTACGCTTCGTTTGTCCAATATGTGCTCCGCGTTGATGAACTGTTCAGCGACGTAGAGGACTGCGTGGGCATACCGCGGCCACTCTTGAGGGACAGGTCGAACCCCATGGAAGATTTCACGGACAGCGAATTCCTCGCGCGCTTCCGTTTCACGAAGAGCAGCGTGAAAAAGCTGCTCGAGTGCTTGCCCCTTGAGGAGAGCTGCAGCGACCGTGGCCACCCTCTTCCACCGATGATACAGCTTCTGATTGCGCTGCGCTTCTATGGAGCGGGCACATTTCAAGTTGTGGCGGGCGACCTCGTGCATGTGTCGCAGCCGACTGTGAGCCGCGTTATTGAACGTGTGTCGCGGCTGATCGCCACGCACTTGTTCCCGGACGTCGTGCAGTTCCCCAACTCTGACGACGGCTTCCGCGAAACGATGGTGGGGTTCTACCGCATCGCCAAATTTCCTGGGGTGACAGGGTGCATAGACTGCACCCACATCCGCATCAAATCGCCTGGTGGGCCGGACGGAGAAGTGTACCGCAACCGGAAGGGCTACTTCTCGATAAACGTTCAGGTAACTTGCTACTTCTTCTCTTTTAATGTTACTAGTTTTGCGGTAATTTTTAAAGAATAATAATTTAACATTCACATTACATAATCTCATTATAAATGCTTTTTGCAATTTAAATAAACAATGCCATAAACGGCACATTGACAAAAAGAATCAGCCATGGTAATTATCAATTAACTCAATTAGGGCCCCTTTGAAGCTCTTCTGAACGGTGGAGCGTCCTTTTGACTGCGCGGCGCTGCGCCCGTGTAAAAATGTATCCACGCGACGGAGCGAATCGCGCTTCGAGCCTGATCAGGATTACGTACAACGTCACCTGTTCCACGCGGTCCTCCTTAAGTCCGCGCGGAGCGATTCGCGAAACGACGGAGGCCCAAATCACAGTTGGGATGCTCAACGGGAAATACCAAAATCCTCCTCTGTAGCGTGAATTCACGCCTCTCTTGTGAATGCTAGTTGCAGAGCGATCCGAATCACGTCACATGTCAAGCGACTCGTCCGCGATCACGCCCGTCGCGTGATTACAGCTTTAAAAGAGGCACACGAATGGAATAGTCTTGCAACGTATTTGAAATTATTTGGCTGTAACCAGAAATAACAGTGAATGCTAGTACACTGAAAGAAGATAACGCATGCATGATGTACGTAGTTTACTTTTGTTCCAGCAGACAAACAGCACAACATGCAATTTTTTTTTTTCAATAGGTGATTGCAGGGCCGAAGCTGCAGTTTTTCGACGTCGTCGCCAGCTGGCCTGGATCTGTGCACGACAGTCGTATATTCGACAACAGTCGTGCACGCGTTCTCTATGAGACGAAGCGAGTGCCGGGTCTCCTGCTTGGCGATGCTGGCTACCCGTGCCTCTCATTTCTCATGACCCCGACGGCTGACGCGCCACCGGACAGCCCCGAGAGCCGGTTAGTAGTAAACATTTAGGTTTGGTTTACTTTATGAAACTAGCGGAATTATTTCCAAGGTATTGTGCTTAAGGCCTTAATTAGAATAAGCATGGTGCATGTACACCTTTTTGTATTTTGTGCACTGATTATATCCCATATTACAATAGAATATGAACGCTGGCCGCAATACTTTGTGTCCTTATGATCCCAAAGTGTAATGTTCGCCCTCGAGTATTGAGTGTAAGTTCAAAGAGCAACATATTTTTTACGTAGGTATCAAGCAGCTCACATCCGCACCCGAAACACCATCGAGAGGGCCTTTGGTGTGTGGAAGCGTCGCTTCCCGTGTTTGGACATGGGGTTGCAGCACCTGGCAGAACGTTCTGCTGTCATCACAACAGCCTGCGCTGCCCTGCACAACCTGGCAGTCCTCAGGCGGGACCCGGAACCACCAGCTGTCGTGATACCACAGCACTTGAGGCGGCCGCAGCCTGATGTGGCAAACCAAACGGACACGTTGCTCGGTTCGCGATGCCGAACGCGGCTGATCGCTCGCGCATTTAACTAAGGAATTAATTTAATGTCACTCTGTTCTACTGAGATGACAAACAACTTCAGCCATATATGAGCACGTTCTAGGGGGTGTTGTGAAGTTCGTGGCTTCGTCATCTTTCGCTCAGAAATGAAACAGACACCTAAAATCGTATGAAAACTTGACACTTTGTCAATAATTGCGCAAGTAAGATATGCGGGGTTTAACGTTCCAAAACCACAATATGATTATGAGGGACGCCATAGTGGAGGGCTCCGGATATTTTGACTACCTGTAGTTTAACGTGCACCTAAGTCTAAGTACACAGGCCTCAGTATTGTCGCCTCCGTCGAAAATGCAGCCGCCGCGGCCGGGATTCGATCCCGCGACCTTCCGGTCAGTAGCCGAGCGCCATAACCAAAAGTTTTCAAAGATCAGTCATGCTGAAATGTCAGAAACATTGAGGGAGATGTCCTTACGGCTCATTCAAAAGCGGGCTCCCTCGTTTTAAGACATGGCATTTTGCCATTGAACGTGAATCGCACAGAGGCCTCCCAACAATCTCGAAAAATCCGGTAACAAGCTATGCTGTCTACAAGCAGATTCTTAAAAATAGGTGAATACCTGGCAAAAATACAGCCCAGTTCCTGGGAATCTTCTGGGAGCATGTCAGAAGTGGGTGCAGAAATTTTGGAACAGTCGGCAATGAATACTCACAGATGTCACGAGTTGTGCCTGCCAAACTGAGGCCTTGTGTTCCAAAGTGGCCCTGCATCGCTCATATTCACGTGACCTGGTCCTTTACAACTACCGTATGTTTGAAGATGTCATAATGATGTCTTGAAGAGGCATCATTATGACGACGTTATCATCAGACATGCTGCTGAGAGCTGTTTTGACGTCTTATAGCAAGGCTTTTTTTAGGTAACCATAAGAGGTGAAACAACAATGTAGAACGGACATCTGCTTGAGAAGGAATCACTTTGAATAACTGTGCGCTTTCAAAGGTGTCACTGTACACTGTCTGTGCAAAACCAGGAACTTGTCAGCACTCTCTCGTGTAACAAGGTGGAATTCCATTGAATGTTAATCAAGATTTCTGCTTTGACATGTGTAACACATCCTTAATGTACATACTTTGGTCCTGTTTTAGCTTTCCTTTCCATGCTTGCCAATTCGCAGCATATTTTTTTCCTTCACGAGAGCTGTGCCGTACGTCTTGCACATAAAAACAATGTGTGTGAGAGACAACGAATCATTTATTTTTCTGCGTGCTGCTGCTGCTTCTGGCACTCCATTTCAAAGCGCGACTTTTGCTGCTCCAGCTGCTGCTCCAGGAGCCGCACCTGAATTTTATGGAGCTCCTGCTCCTGCTTCATTCGCATGCTGTGCAGCTGTCGTTGCTGGGACAGCTGCTGCCTACGCAGACGCAGCTCCACGGCATGCAGCTCCGCTTTGCGTCGCTCATCATTTTTTATCGCCTCCATTCGGGCAGCAACTTCTGGGGCGAGCACCCGCTCTACCGCTGCTGTGCGGCTTCGTGCCGATCTCGATGGCAGGTGTGCATCTGCGCCAGACAAAGCGTTCCCGCTTCCCTGTGGAGCAGCTGTCGGCGCTGTTCGTGGCACGTTGCTCCCTTCAGCAGGTACAGTGCTACTTGCAGGGGGATCTGTCATGGATGGTGGCGATGCATGCAATACTGCGGAGGCAGCACCTTCCGTTGCTGGCAGGATTGGCTCGAATGACATGTCTGCACACATAATAAAAAACAATTGCATAAGGGTTGAGAAAGTTCACACACGTAAGCGGTGTCGGTATCGCTGTTAGAAGTTGGTACGAGTATAAATGCACAGACATGCACGAATCGTATTCAGACAGCTACTACAAATCAGCTACACACGTAAATGGAAGGCACTTTTGGCTCCATTATGGAACTCTGGCCAAGAAGTAAAATAGAAGTGTAGCAGGGGGCCAGTGATACTTGCAGATATAAACTTGAATACTGCATTCATTCTAACCTCAGCATTGCCACGGCCGCAGCTACTAACGCTTTACTGCAGCGTACCTGAGAAGCATTTCATTTGGAATAACTGTACATTCAGCATCTTTCTCTGAGGTCTATGAAATATGTTAATAACACATATCTAATGTCAAAAGGTGGCCTGATTTTACACATAACTTCTTGGATAAAAGTACATCGTACTGCATGGCTGCCGGAGTCATAAGAAATTTACTTTTACTTTACTAGCTACATGAACATAAGCAGTAACAAACTACTTCGATTAAGTGGAGAAACAACTTATCTGCAATACGCCTGCTACATGTTAGTCACACAATCCAACTTGAGAGACCACATGTCGCCAGCACTACTGGAGCAGCGTGCAGCTGGGCTTTATGACTGAAGGCGCCTGCACTGTAGATGTCGGCAAGCCCATAGCTCCTGGTTGAGCCGAGACTTCAACAGCTGGCCATGGTGCGATATTGGTAGTGTCTGCATACACAAAAGAAACAGAACTGGTGCCCTACCGGCATGCTATGTAATCAGAAAGGCCTTTTAACATTGTAGCTTTTCGGTACAGGCACACTTGTGTGTTTCCATGCTTCTACGTGAACACACAACATTGGAAATTACTCTGTTCATAGTGTAATTATGAAAACGAATAACAGGTGCTAGTTGCATGCAACATTGACACCACACAAACACCTTGATAATAAAACAGATGGGGACAGCTCCTCAACGTACATGGAAGCATGCAAGAGAAACAAATTGCGAAAAAGAGACTGTCCTTCATGAACCAGTGCTTCAATGGCAGCACAATGTTGAGTTGACTGGCGAGTTTTATCTCTCGCAGTTGACATGTACTGGCTTTTTGGCAAGTCAGCCTTTTGCTGCCCGGGGCGTGGTGCTGGGCAAAGGGCATCTGCACACAAAGAACAAAGTTGAATTACACGTCCAAAGGTGTGCTGGCCAGCAAACTAGCCATGATGTGAAACATGTCGTGCAAGTACATGCTAAACCACACAGAAGTACATTAGAACGGTTTGGGGTGATATCAGACTGTTTACACAGCATTACTTTCTGTCAACAGCCCGGTATGCTCTCTATGGGAAGTAATTAGCATTATTATTTTGTATAATTTTTTGTAAGCATATCTACTACTGCATAATTGTGTGCATGTATAATGAGTGCACACAGTGTTGAACCCACTCCTGGAAAAAGTTCCTGACGGGATTGAGAGTATTACTAAATATAAAAAAATAATTACGGACACGTAAATTCTAGTAAAACAGACATGCTAATCATTTCGACAGTTGCATTAGTCACGGAAAGATCGAAAGGTGGGCTAGTTGGTCATTCATTTTTCGTTCAGCGCAGTGGGAGCGCAGGGACAGACAACAAACAAAACAAGAACCACACCGCACTCTTCCTTTATCTGTTGTATGTTCCTGCGTTCCTGATTTGCTGAACGAAAAAAAAATTAGTCACGGAACTGAATATCAGTGAAATATAACACATCACGTTCAGTATACATGCATGCTGGCATAGCACAACACAACAGCTGCGACATGCTGCCGAGTTTGCCAATTCTTCCTTCACCGAGCAGCTCTTCCATGGTGTCTTCACTGCCAGTCACCATGCTCTCAAAGATGCGTGCCGGCGGTAGAGACAGCACCGGCTGGCCGATGTGTGCTCCATCGCTGTCATAGGGGTTGGGGAGCCGTGTCGCCATATGCGAGGCTGCCGCCCCTACGACGGGCTCATTGGCCGGCAGGTCGATGGACCACCCCCTGAGGTGTGAAAATAAGGTTACGTGGGTTCATCAGTACTACAAGTGACAGCACAAACAAAACATTTAAACAAGGCGACGCAAATAAAAATACCTCACTTTCACAATAGGGGAAGCATTAGTTCATAATAATAATAATAATAATAATAATAATAATAATAATAATAATAATAATAATAATAATAATAATAATAATAATTTCTACCATCTTTAACGTGCAACGATGCACAATTAGTTACGTTGACATAAAGTACTCAGAATATTTATTCTTTAACTGACATTATCGGTGTAAGTTTCAATGTTTCATTCAGCAATATTAAGACAATAATATAATAAGTAGGGACGACAGCGCATTTTGTGCTGGCGAAGGATTGCGTGCGTCAGCGGTGCCAGGGTATCACAAAATCTGTTCTTACAAATTTCGATTAACCGCACAAATAAAAGCCGAACCTCGGCACTTCTTACCAGTAGTAAGCAAACGTAAAGCAAACACTTACCTGTTGCGTACAAGTTCCGCCTTTGTTCCGACTGCATTTTTTTCCACTTTGTCTTTTCATTGTCCCACAGCTTCCGCAACTTCGAAACCGTCACGCGACGAATGCCTGGTTGGCTGTTGTACTCTTCGGTAATTTTTTCCCAGCCGATGTCCTTGGCGCGCTTCGACACGTTGTCCGTTCTTTTGTTTTCGATGACGGACCTGTGCCGCATCACCAAGTTGCGAAGCAGCTCGCGTTCTTCGGCCGTATACACAAACCTTGGTGCGGTAGTCTTACCACCGTCACGCATGACGTCGTGGTCGTTGCTCGCGCTCATTGCACTGTCACAGACACTACGGCACGACAAAGTGCCCGATAGCACCAAAACAAAAGCTACGCAATCACAACACGGGGATAACGGGGAGGAAAGAGCGCAGTAACAATCGCACAACCACCGGGCATGTGACGGCATGTGATCTCAGCGGATTCGGCTCTGGCGTGGCTTGGCTAAAGTAGCGTCGCTTGCTGTCGAAACTAGCTAAAAACGTTTCGAATACCGCTTGTAAGTTTCAACCATTCATGCATTTAATTATTTGATCGTTTTTAAGCCCTCCGCAAGCGTTTTAACCGACTTTTCTTGCATTCATTGTAATAATTTATTGTACACCCTCGCTACCAGGTGCGTTTTGCGTAACTCAAGTGAAGGACGGTTTCTCGAGGAGCCCCTTGGCGGAGGACTGCTCGAGGAGCGTTCTTGAAACCCAGCTGCTCCTTGAGTGGAGGAGAGCGCTTCGCCTTGACTTGGTGAAGTCGAGGCGAAGCCTTGAGTGAAGGTGCGTTTGTGAATACTAAGCTTCGTTCTTTCGGCTCTATGTGGCTTTTTGACTTTTAAATGTGGTAATTATAAAAAAAAAAATCCCCGACGATTATGATACTCCGTGATGCGAATTCTGAGCGAAGCTTAGAGTTGGGGTAATGCCAACTGTGTTTGAAGTTTTGTCTATCCGCAGTTGTAGCAACGTAACACTCGTTACATATTGCCAAAGAAACTGCCAGCGCTCGAGTGCTGCGCGCACCGCTCTGAGCATTACAGGCGTCGCGAACCAAGCGAAGCGCCGACAGCCCCGTCACAGCAAGCGAAGCCAGCCGCAGTGCACGTGCCAGCCCTGCATACGCACGAGCTCCGACCGAGGGGCCAGCGCGCGTGACGGAGGAAGAAAGCGAGGTTCAGTGGCTCGTGACTCGTGATATCGACAGACTCCGCGTTTGCTCTCTTTCGACCTCGTTCGCTCTATCGGTTACGCCGACGCATGCAACGCCGTTGAACGCAGGAACGGGTGCCGGAGAGCTGCGCTTAAAAGATTCAGCAGTCCCACTTCACCACCTGGACCCTTTTTAGGGTCGCCAATTCTAATCAGCTCCCGAGGTTCATAACCATTCTTTTATCGGAATCGACAGCCAAAACAGAAAAATAAACCACAAAAATATGCAAGCCCAAACACATTGCCCCGGCGAGTGTAGATATCACTGTCTCCAGGCTAGGCCTTACTCTATCCGGCGGAAAAAGCTATCTAGTGCCTCAGCCAAACTTCAGATAAAGTGACAAAAAGCGTCGCTAGAATAAAGGAACTACGAACCCGAAGACGCGCGCCTGTTGTGTCGTTACCCTGTTAACGTAGCGCTTGTTCCTTCGCTAAATTGCGCAGTATACTGAGCCGACAACCGAGGCAGTGCAGATGGCTGGCTGATATAGAGCGACTCGTTGCACGATCATTACTGCGTGGATGTTGGAATTATGCACTGGGTAAGGTCTGCGTGGTCGCACCCCCTTCTGCGGAAAGTCATGTATTTTCAGGGGCAGCTTACCGCTCTCCCATAGTAGAGTAGGTAGTACCATAGAGTTTCCTACAGTACTTACTAGAGGGAACTCTGGCGCCAGTGTCTATGGGAGCTGCAACGCATGACGCTTCAGCCAGCATGGGAATGATGGGTAGTACACAAATTTGTCTAAACTTCGTACTTTCGGCTCCGTTTGGCTCCGCGTCGGCTGCATCCGCTTTGTCGAAAAACAAAGTTCAGCAAAAGTCAGCAGTTTCACTTCGCCACTTTAACTTCTTTAGGCTCAGCAATTCAAATCTGGTCACGAAGTTCACAACGGTCTATTCTTTTATCCGAAACGAACGCCAAAACACAGCAATAAACAAAACCACAAGTACGTTTGAAGCCGCAAGCACGAAGACTAGGCAAATTTGTGTACTACCCATCATTCCCATGGTAGCTGAACGATCGCAGCGCCAGAGTCCCCTCTAGTTAATTTTAGGAAACTCTATGGGTAGTACCACGGCCGCTCAATAAAAAAAGAAAAGGTGTGGCCTGTTGCGTCGCCCTCAAGCACGCGGGCACAAGAGTTAACGCTGTGTTGAAAGTTGGTGCAAGTAGATGTACAGCCCGACGCGCCTTTAGAAAAAAAAAAAATTCAACCAGCTCCGCTTCTCGCACACCGATGAAACAGCGAGGTTGGTGGCGTTCCCTTGGTCAGGCTAATGCATTTCTGTTTTGCAAGTCTTTCAGATATGTTGTATCACTACCCTTTATTAAACACTCTTCGTTAAGCTTTGAGGTGGTGGTATAGTTTTATTGTATCTGGACCATACCACTCTTATACACAGGTTTCCAAAAAAGCCTTAACTTAAGATGCTCCGATATGTCCTATCACTGCTCTTTATAGAACACGCTTTGCTAAGCTTAGATGTCGTAGTATATCCACCACATTTTATAACCATGAAGTGTCACGCGACAGTGGTGTGACTGTGGCAACGCGCACGCCAATTGTTGGGCTAACTGTTGCCTTCTTCCGCTGTAGTAGAAGTTGCGTGTAGGAGGGACTCACCCTATTCCTGCGGCACATGCGCGTTTATGATGATGATAGTTTTCTGATAGGCCGCACAGGCTTCTGTGTCACATACCCGTTTGTTGAGTTAACATTTTGCCTTCATTTTTAGCGGACCAGAGGTGAGTAGTGGGACTTACCCAATGTCTGTGGCGCATACCTGTTTATGATGCCCACAAGCGTTACCGCGGATCCCGAACATGAAAGGCTCGACGAAGAACAGGTTCCCTGTTAAAAGAGACAAAAGTCAGCAGTTGTTTCATGTACGAATACAACCGATGAGCGAAGCTCCTTAGAAATGGAACACAAACGACTACGTTTTGAAACTGTTTTTTGCGCAACGCGCGCTGAACGCCGCGCGCGCTCATTGTCTTTTTACGCCGGCACCAGGTGGGGAGAGTGTCTACTATACTACTTTCAACAAAGCGCCCGCAGACCGCTTGAATGGTGGTTGTCCTTTCAGAATCCACGATAAAGGTGGTGAAAGTGAAGACGACCATTATAAGCAGTTATGCACAGAGCTTATTTATTTTAACTTCGCACCAAATCGCTCAAGGCCTAATCATCTCCTCTTAAATCACCGGCCACTGCAACCCAAAGCGATGCTTAAAGGGCCCCTAAACCACCCAGAGGTCGAAATTTAGTTGTGGCGTTCCAGTTGTGCACGAGTCTACAGCGAATGCTGGCGGAGTTGCACACGTTTCTCGTTTCGCTCTTTCCTTCGCTACGCTGCATTCTTCAGCTCCTCTATCCACCTCTCCGAGTGCCCTTCCTCAGCGTCCGAGGTGGAAACGCAAGAAGCGCGCGCATATGCTAGCATAAAACAGGCTCTTGCTCGCCCGCTGACAGCGTCTCTTGCTCGCGACGTCACCTAATCATACAGGTGACGTCATGACGGCTGTTGTCGATAGAGGAAAGGCAAGGAGAGAAGCAGGCAAGCGTCTGCTGGTAGTTTACGGGTCCTTTAAGAGAAGGGAGCTTCAACGGCGACGGCGGGGTGCGGGCCTAAGGAGCTTCGCTCCTAAAGAACGAGGGTACCGGCGCGCGCGAGGCGCTGTGACCCGTGATACATGAGCATGCCGAGGCGCCGCTCCGTTTAATGGTATCTTTTAACGACAAGAAAAGATTGCAACATCGGGTACTACAAATATCCGTGTGACACTGAATGTCGTTAAAAGTGCTTATGATGAAACAAGATATCTTTGTTTCCGAAGAAAATAGTGCATCCAGAGGAGTGTTGATGACATGAACCTTACTAATGTTTGCTATGTCTTCAAGGCTCCTTAAGGAGGAGGAAGGAAATGAAGGAAAGGCAGGGAGGTTAACCAGACGCGCGTCCGGTTTGCTACCCTACGCTGGGGGGAAGGGATGAAGGGATTAAAAGAAAGAAAGAAGAGGGAAGAAGGCACTGTCAGGGTACATATGCACCTGTCCATTGAATGCCTACAAGCGGTCGTTTAAGCCGGTCGATTTTAAAAACAGCAGTAATGCTCGCGTCGCTTTGCTGGCCTGCGATGCGTAGGGCCACGATCCGAGGATCTTCTCTTCGGAAAACGGTCTGTCGTCTAACTTGTTCAGCGCATCGCGCAGAACGTTTCGTTCGTTCACAAAACGTCCACAGAAACACAGTAGATGTTCTATCGTTTCGTTACTATTGCACGACTCACATTTTGAGGTGTCTGCCATTCCTATGCGAAAAGAGTACGCCTTCGTGAAAGCTTCTCCTAACCACAGGCGGCACAGTAAAGTTGCATCACGGCGGGGGAGGTGCGATGGAACTTGGAGGTTCCTCGATGGGTCTAGTTCATGCAGGCGACGGTTGCAGACGCTGGGGTCACTCAACCAAGTTTGCGTCAAGGCTCCTTAAGAAAAAGCGCTACGCTAGGGCACTCCTGTTTTCTTTAAACAACCTCGGTGCGACCTAGTGCCACCTAGAGTTACTGTATATGCTACCTTCGCGTGTCGCCGATTAACATTAACATAGCGTGTCGCCGATTAACATGTCTGGCGTGTCGAAGACCGGCGATAAACATTGACTATCGATAACACGTGTTAATTCAATTCGCTGCAGCGGCGGCGTCAAAAAGAATTACAGCATATCCACGGGTGAATGATGAAGAGATTGGGCGAAGCTCCTGAAGCAGTCATAGTCTCGGAATTCGCTTCTCGTTGAGCCCGTTTCGCAGCGGCGTCCTTGGCGCGCACCGTCACGGGATCCGCCTGGCTGCCGCCAAGCGAGCGCTCGCCGCTGCACATCGTCCATGCTCCGCCAACGATCCGACACGTACGGCGACGATCCAGGAGAGGCGCTCGCTCCCCGCGCATCCCCGCGCAGCCCGCGCAGCAGCCAATCGGAGAGCAGCGGCACTTCCAGCGCCATCTAGTGTCGATTAACACAAGCGCCATATTGCACACAATTCTATTGGACCAACGCCATCTAGGAAATGAGACGAGAAAAGGTGATGACAACAGCGCCATGTAGAATATCGTCCCTGAACTGCAGTTTGTATGTACTTCTATGAGACAGCGCCATCTATTGCATCATACGGGAGATCCGTTTACGCCGGACAACGGAGACGTGACAAGGTTAGACTAAGAGGAGCTACGCCCCTAAAAACAAAAACAAAAATTGACCCGAGCGTCAGCTTCTCCGCAATGCATGGTTGCTAGCGGCGTTTGGAAAACGGATGCGCAACTCTACTACGTAAAGGTAGCATATACAGTAACTCTAGTGCGACCCATCTTGTGGCGCCACAGCCGCAATATGCTCAACTACGTGGCTCCCGCCGCTCTCGGGGCACGCAACAAGCCGCAGCTTTTTTTCTTTTTTTTTTTTTTAATCGAGCGGCGTGATACTGCTCTCCCATATTACAGTCAGCGGCCGTGGCAGATTACATGTTGTACTCTAGATCATTAACCTTTACATCTAAACTCAACGATAGGTTAGCTGCACCTTGTATAACGAAGCTGTCAACCGGGGTAGCTTATGGCAGCCTATAGTGCATATAGTGCTCTGAAGAATTCAGAGTTTGTTCTAAACACACATATGTCATTTTAGGGACGGCTCACTGCCCTCCCGTACCGAGCACGTGGTGCTCCGAATTGCCTTAATTTTTCGTTAGCATAACAACAAAAGCATCAACTACAACAACTACACGAGGATGAGGAATTCAAGGGACGACTGAGAAAGAATAACGACAACGACTTGACAACGACTTCACAAAGCGTTTCCTGCAACGGTGCAGGATAAGCGAAGTTTGGCATGCGCACGATGGGCCTCTTTCTTTGGCATGGGCACGTCTGGCCTTTCTTTCTTTCTTTCTTTCTTTCTTTCTTTCTTTCTTTCTTTCTTTCTTTCTTTCTTTCTTTCTTTCTTTCTTTCTTTCTTTCTTTCTTTCTTTCTTTCTTTCTTTCTTTCTTTCTTTCTTTCTTTCTCATTGCTCAATGCTCCCTCCTAAGGTGATCGTTCGGTTTTATTGCGATAGCAATTATATGGACAGTCTCGGCTAGATTTTGCCGTCGCCGTCGCCGTTGACGCCGTCATGAACCGTATGTGCATAAGTATATATATATATATATATATATATATATATATATATATATATATATATATATATATATATATATATATATATATATATATATATATATATATATATATATATATCAAAGTCCCAAAGAAAAATAATTCAGAAAAATGCTTCCGAAGCACGGAATCGAACCAGCGACCTCCTTTACCACTGGCAGGACTCAGAGACGGCAGGCGCTTATAAGCGTTTCTTCATTACCAGCGAGATGGCGCTAGGAGCGCGACGGGTGCATTTAAAAGTCGTCAGCTCGCTCGCTCGCTTCTTATATTTGCGCAGAGAAAACCTTGCCCTTCCGCCGTCTGCTCGCGCGGTTTTCCCTTGGTGAGCGGAAGACGAATGTTTCGAGCTTTCACCGTGATGTCCGCGCTCGTGTTACGGAGCGTACGAGAGTCACTCGAGCTCAAGGGACGCCGCTAAACGAACAAACAGAAGATGAGTGCGAACTATCAAGTGTCACAGCTCGACACTTGAAACACGCTAGTTTCCTTCGCTGCTTCGGTCGCCTTTGCAACAGGAGCGCAGTTCAAACTGAGAGCATCCATTGGCCAAGCTTACTTCGTATAGCATTAGTATTTTGCTATCGCATTCATTGCTTCGCCCTTGCGGTGAAACTGTGACTTTTTATCATAGGTATAGGCACCGTACAGTCGAGTTTTCCAGTGCGACTGCAGCGCCAGAACGCAAAACCTAGCGGACAAAAAACGCAATAATGAGACGGGGTTGCTCAAAATGGAACGCCATGTGCGCGTCTCCCTCTCTGAATGAGTGGGCGGACTGCGGCCGGGATACACGGGGGACGCGTTCGCGCGTCTGTTTTCTGCGTGCCCCTAACGGCCAATGCCAGCGAACTTGGGACCGGCCAGTGCGAGCAACGCAGCTCCCTCTGGTCAGTGTACGGTCCTATACCCGCGGACAACTGTTCTTGGCAATGAAGCGAAGGCTACAGAGCCACAATGCACGTATCCTACCGCCAATGAATGTAGCTCCACAATTGCGTCCGTATCTTCTGCGTAAGATAGATAAAATACTCCTTCATTTTCTAAATGTAGCTTTTTGAGACGGAACGCAGCGCACACAAGCAAGATATTCGCATTTCTTTTACTTCATACGTTGTTACTTTGCGTTTTTGCGTGCGTAAAAAAGTAGCGCCTTTTACCCGTACATTAGACGCTAAGCAGCGTTTGCGTCGAAATGCAACGCTAGCCATCACTTTCCACGGCGTTACGAGACGCGCACCAAACCGGACTACATCGCGTAGCAGTACATGTGCAGACGCTCCGCCCCGTAGCTTTCCCTTCATTGCCAAGAAAAGTTGTCCGCAAGTATAGCGACCGGCCAACGAACGCTCTTTTCGGGCCGAATAGTCATGGCGTCTTTCATGTTCTTCCCAGCATTCGTCAGCCTCTTTGACGCCCCAGCGAAAGGACCATCACGCGATCACGAAAACGCGTTTTAGGAATTCAATTTTCTCGAAGTAGGAATTTTCCTGAAATGTGCGCGTCCTAATTTCGACCTTACGCGCTGTCCAGAAGATCGCTTTTAGTCCGCCAGCACGAATTATTTCAGTGAAGCGCCCATGCTAAGTGTGCCGCCTGCCAATTGTTTTTTGCATAGTCGGTAGGACGCATTCGTATGCTTCAGTTCACTTCACATTGGGCAAGTATGAGCGCGTGGTCTAGTGGTCAAGGTACTTGCTTTCGGGCGGGGGTACCCGGGTTCAAAAACCGGTCCCGGAAAGAATATTAAAGACGATAGACCTTCTTTGGGAACCTAAACGCACAAATTTTGGTCTGTCTGTCTTTCTGTTTGTCTGTCTGTCACCCGATTCAGCCAGCCAGCCAAAGTCTAACCACTTTCTGAACGCCAAGCCATCTTGAATTGGTATGGCCGTTCATACTTGTGATCACTGTCGATCAAAAAGCAAATATTACGCATATCTGAGGCGCAACATCAATACATAAGTATTAGGTGGTGTGTTCCTTCACTAGAAAATACATAGATGAGTAATTATAAAGACCCTAATGTTTCTTAGGCTGCGCTGAAAATGCGATGCTATGAGCCAGATGCAGCAGTTCAACATAGACGAGGAGGACTGATGTAGTACGGGCGGCACAAGACTATCGTCTTTCGGCGACATTTGCAGCGAAGCACGCAGATACGCGGCCAATTTTTATTCAGTTTTCTTTATTATTTCTTTGGTGCGCGCGGGTCAGCTGTGGGTGAGGAGGCTTTTTCGGAACACCGCCAGCTACACAGGTCAATCAATACAAGCTTCGCGTGAAAAGAAAATTGCTCACAGTTAATCACAAGTTTGCCAACACAGCGAGTACGGGTGCCACTCTAAGACCCGTAAGTCGTGCATTAGTGTCGCTTTACTTTTTGTGCAAGAAACGTAGAAGTTCAAAGCGGATATATGAAGACGCTTATGGGATTCGACTGCGCTTTGTGTGTGCAGTAGCGCTCCTGTTTACGCCTTCTCTTCTTCGCGCAGTCAAAAAAAAAAAATTTGCTGAGTCTTGAATCCACCCTCGGTATTTCGTCAGTCACTAACGAGGTCCCTGTGAGATTGGGCCTAACAAGCCATCGGTAGTTTTAAATAGCGGCGCCCCGTGACTCAGAACGCGAATGAGCAGGCTCTCTTTATGCAAATGGCTTAATTGTCGAAGACACCAGCAAAAAATTGCATGCATATGGCAATTACTATACTCCGACTGTGATTACACAGAACGCTTATTTTAGTATGCCTTAAGCCTCAACGACATATTCTCCTCTCCCGCTGAAGCAAAGATCAGTTTAAACGGAGTCGAAAAAATTTCCACATGAATAAAGAAAAATTACAGACAATCAAGAGCCAATATTGACCCATATTTTGAACGAGATCTCTAATTGAGTTTCTCGATAGAAGGCTCTTCAATTACCTCTAGACGCCTCTCTTTTTTTCTGATAAGACAAAAGGATGCATAAAAGGAAGCATATAAAGCACACAAACATAAATGTCAAAACGCCATGGAGAAATATGAGCAGCGAAAATGCCGTGGCGTTCGCTGTGAATGGGATAGAGGGGAGTTTCGCTTTTTTGTTTTTACTTTTTCTTCGTGGCTTCCGGAACGACATAAAAAAAACACGCCATATCCACGAAGTGAATGATGTTAGAGGAGCTTGCTCGGAGATGATCGGGTGACCCGTGAACCCTCCGTACAAATTCTTCTATCGTCATATGAAGACGTGACAACGTTGTGGTATATATATATATATATATATATATATATATATATATATATATATATATATATATATACACACACACACACACACACACACACACACACACACACACACACACACACACACAATATCTCTTTGGGTGTTCATGCTGAGTAGCGGTAGCGAAGTGCACAGATAGATAGATAGATAGATAGATAGATAGATAGATAGATAGATAGATAGATAGATAGATAGATAGATAGATAGATAGATAGATAGATAGATAGATAGATAGATAGATAGATAGATAGATAGATAGATAGGCTCCAAGTGGGTGAAGTTGGCTAAGAAATGCTTCGCATTTAAAGAAACAAACGTAACCAATAAAGTTGTTTACGGCGAAATGCAAGTTCTGATAAGCCCACCTCTCGCAGTCGCCTTTGACACAGATTCAGGCCGTGGCCTTTAGACTGGAAGTTCAGTGCTATGCAGCGAATGATGTAAAGACCTAATCACGCCAGGGATCGCAAATGACCTGGGAAACCTGGAGCGCAGACGTCGCGGAAACCATAATTGAGCGGACTATCGAAATGCTTCTGAAGGCTGACATTTCTGGCGAGGACCATGCCTTGCGGCGTTTATCACGAATTGTAATAATAATATAATAATTCTTGGGGTATTACGGCTCAAAATCACGATATGATTATTAGAGACGCCGTAGTGGAGGGCTCTTGAAATTTTGACCACCTGGGTTTCTTGAGCAGGCGTTTATCACGAAGAAGCCGATAATGCTCTAAGTACTTCGGTGCTTTTTATTAAACAGGAAGAAAGCCTGAGCACCGACAAAAAATCCCGAAGAACATAGGTGAACCTTGCTTCGTGAAAGCTCACAAGTTTAGGGAAAACATATACAGGTGGGAGTCATTGAACAGCTTCTATTAAAGTGCAACATCATCCTCTCATCAACGCCTCAGTCGAACACTTACAGGCATGCTTGCGTAGTATGTTTCGTCCGACCACTCTGACTGGGATCTTGCTTTGCCGTACGTGACATTTGCGTATAATTCTTCGCGCCACGGCACTGTCGCTTACTCTCCATTTTTTCTGTTGTTCGGCCGACAACCAACGCAGCCCCTAGAAACCATCATCCCGTTTCCCGCAGTACCGACCAGCGAATATGCTCTTGACGCTATCACCAGGGCTGCCCATGCACGTGAAACCGCCCGCACTCGCCTTTTGACTTCTCAAGGAAACCAACGGCGGTTGTACGATCGCAGGCACCGAGACGTGTACTTTTCGCCCGGTTCTTTGGTCCTGCCGTGGTCTCCCACCCGTCACGTTGAGATGGCGAAAAAACTGTTGTCTCGATACACAGGTCCGTACCGAGTCCTTCGTGCGGTTACCCCTGTAACTTATGAAATAGCTCCTGTCGCCTCGTCGCCTTCATCTTCCACACAGGCCAAAGATAACGTACATGTCGCACGCTTGAATCCCTACCACTCTCCCAGTGACGTTGACATCTGATGCGCCGAGACGGCGCTTCTACCGCCGGGGATTATCCTACATGTATATTGCCAGCCCCTTGAACCATGCGCGGGTGCGCCGTACGAAGAGAAGGAAGATCTCTCTCCGCTCGGGCTCTGAGCTGAACCGGTCAGCGCTGCAAACGCTACTGTAAATATATCGTGTAAATAGTCTACGGACTACAGTCTACCGAGTCGTCATTCACGTAAGAATATTTCTCTCTTTCTCTCCCTGTACTGGTTCTGTCGTCTTCGATCTTTTCTTTCTTTCTTCTCTTTCATTCTATCTATTTATCTTTTTCCCATTCCTCATATCTCTTTCTTTCTCTCTCTGTACTCGTTCTCTCGCCCATCAGAGTTATCGCATTCTCTTCGGTGCACGTATTTTAGGAGCGAAGTAGAAGATGAGGAACAGGACGAAGAGAGTGCGTGTCGGTTCATGATGATGATAGTTTTCGGATTCAGCAGACACATTACGCCCGGCTTAAGCAACTCCGCCGTTAATTTCATGGGTTACCTCATTGCTCGACACGGGAGACCGCGAAATCTAATTTCGTTTTCTGCGCTACGAAGTGAAGCGATCGAGCCTGCTCCACTCCATGATGTGGCTTATACAAGTGGCTGTATGATGTGGCACCTCCACCAATTTGTTAAGGCGTTTATTTGACTTGGCGACGATGCGCAATGGCGAACAGTCAAGGCAAAACACGGACTCAGCCTGAGCGGGAGGAGCCAAAGGGGACGACCCACTAGAAGGCGCTAGAGAGCGCAACCCATTACTCAGCTCCAAGGCTTTGCAACACATGTAAATCACCCGTTTCGACCGCAGTGGGTGAACTGCAGGAGAGATGGGCGCAGTGCGACAATAAGCGCCGACTTGGCACGCAAGGCGACACTCGCAAGCGCTAGTGCCTTGCAGTACCAGTTGGCGACGTGTTATGCCAGCGCCGCAGATGCAATTAGCGCCGCGTCTTTGTGGTTGCGAAAAAGTGGAGCAGCTCTTTGAAGCACGCTGGAACGTGTCTCGTGCTGCGAGGCCAGCGGAGCACTCTTAACCTAATTGCATACCCACCTCACCTAAGAAGACTGCAGCATCGGGAGGGGAATGGTTGAACCATGAATGTTACTCGGGTATTATGTTAGCAGACTCAGGAGGAAATTTATCTTTGGAGATAGATAGATAGATAGTTAACTTTATTCAGGTCCGGAAGAATCTTCACCCCGTTTTTATAGGGGCAAGACTGCGGGCCGCTCCCACGTTGGGACAGGGAGGCCAAGCCTCACCGCCGCATCGTGGGCCTTCTGGACAGCCCGGAGCTGATCAAACCAGCCGTGGGCCACCAAGGCCAAGAAGACGTCGCAGGTAAAGGGGGGTGCTGACTCAGAGCATGTTAGCTCTTTGGAGATAGAAAGAGAAAAATATAGAGACACAAAGAAGGCCGTCCAGATCCGCACTTCCTTCAGGCTTGACAGCAATAGTGAGAAGATGCCTTTCTCTTGTGCTTCCAACCTTTTCGTTTCTTGTTTAAATTTTAAGTACTTACAACGCGCTTACACAGCAGCTGCTCAAAATTTGAATCTAATCAAAGGTTGTTGCCTGTAAGAATTACTTAATTTATTTGAATGACATTACACGTCTTTTGTCATGTGCTAAAGCTCCGGACAACGGTACTGAACCGAAGGGGCAGGCTTGGCAAACGAACACGCACAGCACGCTTTATACATGCATTGCGCTATAACGCAGACACGGAGGCCGAAGCCCAAACGCTGAAGTCAGTGATCGAAAACGGGCCGGCAAGTCACTTTGAGGCGCCACGGCCATAGAACAGTGAGGAACAAAATCCTTACCAGACATACAGACGTGCACAGTGATGGCTAGCAAACGACACCAGGAGCAATCGACACTGAACGTGTTCGTGACGGCAACTGCGCTCGATTTGGAGGGGATTTTGCTTCAACATTCAGTACAAATTGTTTTATGAACTTGGCCACTAATGTTTCATTAACTCGAGCAGGATAGACTGGCCGGTAGCGTCGAGCAACCTTCACGTAGCGAGCGCACGCGCGAAGAGCGGCACCCGAGTTAGATTGCACTAGAAGAATCTAGTACACTCTACCTGAGTCCTTCATCTGACGTCACACGCGACAGGGTGCCACTAAAAAGATATCGGGGCGAATACTCCGTTTCACAAGCTGTTCGTCAGCCCTGACAGAAGTAAAGCTCTCTCGTCCATTCAGGTATTGAGAAGCACAACAAATAGTCCCTCAAATATTTTAGCTATCTAGGCTACGTTTCCAATTGAAAACACAGAAATTTTTTACATATTGAGCATGAATATAATGAAGCATGGAGAGCGATTCATTCCATCGTGTATATAACACACAAAATCCGCACGGATACCCCTCTGCGGAGGTCTGCCACGAGGTTGTGACGCGCCGTCTTTTGTCAACATGGCGTCGCCCGAGTTGGTTGCGCCGACAGAAGCTGTCGCTCCTGTGTGCCGTCCATCTAATGCGCGTGGTTTCCCCAATCCAGCGAAGCAGTTACCTTTTGTTGGTTTCGAAGCGCTTCAAGTCGAGTGGGTACAATGCGAGTGTGATTTCGCTCATCACGAGGACGCCAAAGCTCACCCAGGCGAGTGAACGCTGTACGGGGGGCAGACACGGACGGAGTAGGCGGTCAGAGTGCAGCGTCACCGAAGAAGCGTTCCTGTGGAAGAGGTGGTGAGCGGGTGAAGAAGCGGTACGATTTCGACTCGAGCGCGTTGTGAAAATTGGTTCACAGCTTTTTTAAGAGACAGTAATTTCCAGCTATCGCCAAGGTGAGGCAGCGTTTCGATGAGTACGAGACGCTAACAACCTTGTTCACAACGACGATGCAGACGGTGCTGAAGCACCTTGGCTTCCAGTTCAGAAAACGCCCTCGGAAGGCGCTTCTCGTCAAAGCGACGCGCATTTTTCAGTGTCGCCGTCCGTACCTGCACCAATAGAACAGCCACGACGCCGAGGTAGGTCATTTTTTTTTTTCACCGACGACACGTGAGTCAATAGCCAACCGCGTAGTCGGGTGTAGATTGACGGTACTGTGAAATCTGCGCACGAAACACATCGATCCGGACTGTCGACAGATCGAGATCGAGGGCTTCGTGTCGAGTGCAAAGAAAATGTTGAGAGAGAGAGAGAGAGAGAGAGATAGAGATAGAGAGAGAGAGAAATGTTAAGTAAAAGGCAGGGAGGTTAACCAGAACAAAGTTTTTCGGTTTGCTACCCTGCACATTTCCCAACGTGGAGCATCTGGTTTGGCAAGGCATCATGCAAGTGGACTCCTGGAAAGTGGAGGAGCTACGCGGAGCGTGATCTGAAGCAGGAAGGTGTAACGAGAAAACTGGACCGCCTCATCGACGATGTTGTTGACCGGGGTCCAGCTGTTGTAGTCAACCTGGAGGATGAAAAGTTGAGCAGCACGGATTGGAGTTTTGATGAAGACGATGAGGTGTGAGCCCCTCTTATGGTTTATGGGGTGTATTATACAGGCATGTACAAGTCGGGAATCTTCAGTACTGTCGCTGTGAGAGTAGCTAAAATGAGAACTAGAAACCCCAAAATAATATGTTGGCAAATAAACTTTTTATTAATTGATTTTATATTGGTTAACTTCGTCAGCATATACACCGGCTGCCCCGGCCAGTATTTGACCCACCTTGCTTGGGCAGTGGGCAATGGCCACACTGATGTAATTTCTTTATACACGTTGCCGAATCATTGAAAAAGAACGCGACGTGACGAAAACTGAGAGACAGGTGATAATAAAATGGAAAAGTTCTTTTGCAACGGACATTCGCCCGCCTAAAAACAAAGACATTAAAAATAAAGCAAGCACCACCTAATACAAATATAAAAAAAAGAATTAATATGGTACACGTGCTTCCACACTGGTGAAGCCACCTGTCAAACTAACGGGCTTGACAGGCGCACAAAAACACAATTATGTCGCGCGCTCTGTCATGATTGGCTGAGGACGCACGTACCTTCCACAGTGCTGGCAACAGCCTGTGAAACGGAGTATAGTGGATTGCGGGATAGACCGAGGAAGTGCGCAAAACTAGAGCAGCCTCGACAAGCTTCAAATGGGGTACGACGAGCCAAACTCAGATTCTTACGGGATGTTTCAGTCTTAATGCATCGGTACACAGGCTTTCGACTTCGAGCCTTCTTAGCGGTAGTCAAAGAGACCCTCGGAAGTTTCGTTTGTGGGCATCCCGGCAGCGCATCTTTTACCATTTCAGAACATTATGTAACTTACCACGAGATAGCTGCTGCAGCCGTCCCTCAGGGTATTTTCAGGGTACAGTTGAAGCTCGATTTAACGAAGTCATCTTGACGCTCGAATTATCCGAGTAAATCGGGAAATTCATGCAATCGAGAAAGAGACTTTTCGGTCCTTTGAAATCTAAAATTGTAACGTAGCGTCGCCCGAATGCTACCGCAGTATTTTTTTTTTTTTTGCCACTAATACACGCCTGCGCGTGTGAAAAGTCCGCGAGGGCAGCCCGAGCATGAATTCCTGCCGTGTCCGAGCGATACAGGTGAGGTAGTCGGTCAAGGGAAGCTAAGACAAGCTGCCGATATTCACAGACAGGCAGAACAAATGCGGTTAATATACGAGCAGGCAGAGCAAGAAAGTTCCAAGGAGACGATCAGTGCCATCTGTCGCATAAACCCTCAATAACAAAAGCAACCACCATGATCCTGTGGGAGTACTTGCAGGGACAGCAAACCACTACCGCCCAGCGCCATTTGATATGTGAAAAGGCTACCGACTGCGGCGTGCAGCTTCGCCAAATTATGGCTACTGTCGCGACTAAGGTGGCTAGATATTTCAATGCGATGGCGTTACAGCGCACGTCCGAAGAAAAGCAGACTGCGTAGGAAGTGGAAAGAATTCATTGCATTTTCGCTCATTTATTTCCGGAAAAACTTCGTTAAATCGAGTTCAGTGCCATGAAAGCTTCGTTAATTCGACTTGACGACGACATTGAACACTATGGGTACCTGCCGAGGAGTGGAAAGTTCGTCGTTAAATTGAGAAATTTGTTAAATTCGGTTCCGTTAGATCGAGCTTTAGCTGTATCTAGAACAAATGGTGAACTATTTAGGGTGCTATGTGCACTCTGCAAGGCAGAAGTAAACTCTCGCTATTAGATATAACATAAACAGGTGGTTCAATGCATTTCGAAATTAAATGTGGACGATACAATGTTTAGTGCTAAAGGAGTACTACTTTCTCTGCTATAGGAGAGAACCTTCTCTCAACGGGAGCTGGCGACAACTGGCACAGAGTCACGACGTGTTTAGGAGAGAGAGAGAGAGAAATAATATTTATTTGCACCCATCGAGAATGACGGGGGAGAAGGATTTGGCCTCTGCCCCATTCATTTCACTAAACGTCGGCCGGAATTCCCTGGGTCTCGGCGGCGGTCAGGGCGAGATCAGTGATTATGTGTTGTTTTTAGGCTTCGCGGATGAGTAATAAGGTCTCTCAGGATTCTACACTTCTACTAGGATCAATGTAGGAAGGGCAGGTCTAGGCCATGTGAATTAGACCTGCAATGATATTACAGCGCATACATCTTCGATTAAAAACAAAAATATATTTGACGATTCAGAGTGCTATCCACTCTGCTGACGTGTGTTTGGAACAAATTGTGAATGCTTTAGAGTGCTACATGCCTAGGGGGAAAAGCCGAATGGAATGTGGTCTGTTGCAAACGGTGCGTTAGGATGCCACGCGCGAAGATATCCCTCTGAGCCCACTAAGAAATGCAAGGAATGTTCGCGTACCTAGGGTTACCTTCTTGCTAAGGGACCGCAGCTGATCTGGAAACGCCTTGGTTCACAAACATTTCACTCTTTCCGTTTGTCTTTTATCCACCCGCCTGCCTGTTGAGATGTAAACCCTCGAACATGCCACCTCATGGCTTTGACAGGTGTCGAACTCAAGAATTTTAGAAAGAGTTTAGTGAGGGCGCTAGCCCTGTTGTGATCTGGCCGGTATTCCCCGGAAAGGAGGAGGGTGAGCGTCCTGCACAGGTGCACAGTCGTGCATTCCTCGGCGGCTGTGTCCGCGCGTGAACCACGCCGAACGCGTTCTCCCACGCATTCCTTCGACCCTGCCGATACAAAGTCGCCGTTACCTGGCTGGCGTTCCCTGCCTTTGGATCTCCTTGGAAAGCAGCGCGCTTGGGACAAAAAAAGGGGCAGCGAAAAGAACGAGGCCGGCGCGTGACCAGTGGGCTGCCCCACGTGCTGTCTTGGCTCTGATTGGATTGTGCCGCGCCAGCGCTGTGGGTGTCCTTGCCCTCTTGCAATCGGCCATCACCAATGGAGGACGAGGCCGGTCTTGAAGAACCAGAGAGAAGGCTCGGCATCGCCGTCAGTCGACATTTGACGATGTCTCTGTCACGGCTGCTACATGTGTCAGGCCGCTACATGTGTCGCTAAAGATGTCTCTGTCACGGCCGCTACATAAAAAATTACACCATCTCCCGCTAAAGGGGACCATGAGGCGATGCGAAGCGGAAGCACTTGCACGATCGCGTTCCGTTAGCGTTCGTTGGGCATGCTACCGACCTCGCGTCGTGGAACGCGAAGAGGAACGCTACGCGCGTCGTATCTTCCATCTAGCCTGGCCGTTAATTCTTACAGGGCGAGCGGGGAACGCGGTCGACAGCCGGGCGAGAGGTTGGCAGCGTAGGAGAGGAGAGAGAAGGGGAGGGGACGCGCATGCGCTCGAGCTCATCGCGGCGTTGCGCAGGAGAGAATTTCGGCATGTCTAGGCCGCGATTCAGAGGAAGAGTGGAAAGGGGGAGGGAACGTTGAGAGGAGGAGGGAAAGTGGAGAGGGGAAGGGGAGAGGGTGAGTGGAGGGGGAAGGGGTAGAGAACAGGGGGAATGGAGAGGGTATGCGCATGCGCAGTAAGGGTGGTCACGCCGCACACCACCACCACCACCGGATTGAGCTCCGCCTTAAGATACTTCGCATCTAAAAACAGGTGCGGCCTGCTGCATGGCGCCGAAACGGTGTCTGGGGCGCATCTCTTTGCGCTCGCTCTGGCGCCACCACTCCGGTACAGCCGTTCACGTAGAAGCGCTTCGACAGTCGAGCTTGTACGTGCGACACTTCAATCAGGCCGTAGATAACGCGTTTTATAGTTTAACATATAGCAACCGCGCCGAGCGAGCGTGCTCGGCGCTCGGAGTCCACGTTCGCATCGTGTTGTGTTTACTGTGCGAGCGTGCTCGGCGCTCGGAGTCCACGTTCGCATCGTGTTGTGTTTACTGTGCGGTCACGGAGAGTGGCCTGGGAACTCGAGTTACGGCGGCCGGGTCGGCCGGGTGTTGTAAACACAGCCGCCGGGCCGAAGCTACGCCAGTCGCCCCGTCGCTGCTGCCTCGTTCGCCTCGCAGCGCTTTTGCTTAAATATACGAGTTCTTATTGTAGACGTGCCTTTGTCTTTCTTTACTTGTGAACACGCAATATCATCGCGCAACCAACGCCCTGGACGTCTACAAATTGGTGACCCGGCCGCCGTAACTCGAGTTCCCAGGCCACTCTCCGTGACCGCACAGTAAACACAACACGATGCGAACGTGGACTCCGAGCGCCGAGCACGCTCGCTCGGCGCGGTTGCACAGTAAACACAACACGATGCGAACGTGGACTCCGAGCGCCGAGCACGCTCGCTAGGCGCGGTTGCTCTAAACATTACAGGTTGAATATTGAAGTCGTTATTAGAAGTGCCGATTACCCCACATATTTGAACCGTTTGCCCTAGGAGTACCAACGTTTCGTAGAGTGGGCCTGAATAATCTCCATGAATGCGGCCCGTTTGACTCACGTAAAATGAAAAGTGTCACTCAATCACTCATCCCTTTAATAGGGAAGCAGTTGCCGGGCAGATTCCAAGGGCTGACTTATCGGCCCACCGAAACGCACCACGAAAGCACACACAATTTAAATGGAGGTCCTTTTAGCGTGACAACGAACGCCGGTTGTGGTCCAAAGACCGAGTTAGAGCCAAGAGACAACACAAACAAAATGCACTCTCAATTAAGGCAGTATAAGCATCGCGCAAATTTGCCCACTCGGCAGGGTATCAATTACAACTCACAACATCAATTAGATGGTGTTTAAAACAACGGGAACAAACTTACCGCGCTAAAAGTGCAATCTCATCCATTCGAAACTATCCAAGAACACTTAAACGCCTTGAATATTCACCAAACGTGTGCAGCCCACAAATCTTCGAACGATTCTCGAATATTTCACTTCCAGGAAACACTCAGACGAATTCCAGCTCTGATCACCATCGTTCAGCGACACTTTTCAAAACAGTGCTCCCACGGCGACATCACTCGATTAATTCAGATCGACTGACCGCACTACACGACTCACTCGAACAACATAAACTCTTCGCCGACTTCACCGTACTGTGCTACCCTCTGTCGTCTCTCATTTGGATCTTTCCGGGTTTCGCGAACATTCCAAGTAAATGTTCGGCGCGTATAGTACGTTGCACAGCGACCAGCTAGGGGAAAGGAATTCGTCTCTCCGATTTGTCTGCGGAAACGGTCGCTTCCACTTTTAGTTTTCGAATTCTCCCGATCTGCGCGGGCGTTAGGCTGGTAAGGCAGTCTCGACGGCTTCTTCGGTGGAAAGTGTAAGGGCACGCCCTGGGCGCCTTTTTGTGCTTGTTCTTTTCTTTTCGTTGCGCGCGCCCGTTGAGGGGAAACTGTCGGCGCCGTGACTTGATGCTGTCGTCGGGATGCGGCGGCGCGCTCCTGTTTTAGCCCTCGGTTGTGACAAAAAGAAGTGCTCTATTACGAATATTACGCTTCCCGACACTGTAGATCGCGCGGGAATACGTGGTAATTCACAGTAGTTCACTCGTTCGAGTTGCCCAGCGGCTGTCAACAGCTTCTCGGTATCACACCTCTAGAAAAAACCGCCTGCCACACACGCGCGCACCAAAAAAAATCACAGCATATCCACGGAGTGAATGATGATGAGTGGGCGAAGCTGCGGAGGTTCATCGGTAAACCGTGAATCTTCCGTGAATTCTGCCCAGTATATCATCACCGACGTGAGATCGGGCGCGTTTATACTAAAGGTTCGATGAGTTATGACGACTTGCAGCTCACTTTAATTTTACATGTACGCTGTGAATTTTCATTGTTTAGAAAACCATTGCTTTAGAAAACATCTGGCGTCTTTCGTTAAGCAGCTGGCGTCTTTTCGTTTTGCTTTAGAAACATCTGGCGTTCTTTCGTTTTGCTTTTACAAAACATCTGGCGTCTTTCGTTGGTTTATTTCATCAATCAACGGCGTTTTGAACAAAAGTTTTACTGTTTAATCACGCACAGGAGAAATCTCACCAGGCACTACCTTGGAAGTAAACAATGGCTGCTAATGGGAATGAGAGACAGAAGAAGTCGGCTTTTAGCTAACACTTACACTTCTACTTCTACTAACGTTTCCTACTGGAACATGCCAATGGCTGCTAATGGGGAATGAGAGACAGAAGAATTCGGCTTTTATTTAACGCGCACGCTGCGAATTTTTTATTGTTCAACAACGCACAGGAATAATCTCCCACCGGCACCACCTTGGAGGTCAAACCGTAAGACTGGTTACGCACTACGACTACTACGACGACTACGAGGGACGAACGGGTGCCGCCTTAAGGAGCTTCGCCCCTAAAATCTCCCACCGGCACCACCTTGGAGGTCAAGATCTGGTACTAGCGTTACGACTGGTTACGCACTACTACGACTACGAGGGACGAACGGGTGCCGCCTTAAGGAGCTTCGCCCCTAAAAACCGTACTCAGGCGCAGGAAACACGAGGCAAGCTGCCCACACACGCGGTCACACACAAGAAGGACACGAGAAAGCACACGGACACGCATAAATCCTGATGCGACCACACTGTAACAGGAACCGGCGTCTGCTTTGTGTACGTGAGTAGTGGCGCCCTCATTAACTGTCAACTCAGCCGAGTCGCGCTCGCCCATTGACGGCGACGCGACGCAACAGGCCGCACCTGTTTTTTTATGCAGCGGCCGTGTTTCTGTAATCATCTTACTCACTCTACATATTGTAAATGCCGTTCTTTTGAAAAGTCACAGTTTCACCGCAAGGGCGAAGCAATGAATGCGATAGCAAGAAATTGGAATGCCACTCGAAAAACGAGAAGCAGCTCGATACTTGCAGCGCGCCGCTGAAGCACAAAGAAGGGCGCCCGAAAAGAGCGCACAGGCATGCACAGGGCAAACGTGAACTAACAAATGTCGCAGTTGTTACGTCTTTGTGCTTGAGCAACGCGCTGCAAGTGTCGACAATGGAGAATCAGATCCTCTTAGATATTTCATTTTCTTTTAAATTGTGGTGTGACCAAATGCGGTTCTTGACACACGGGGGCGCCTGATGCAAGATGTGCCTAGAGTTACTCTATATGCTACCTTTAGGTAGCAGAGTTGCGCATCTGTCTTCCAACGCCGCTAGCAACCATGCATTGCGGAGAAGCTGCCGCTTGGGCCAATTTTTTTATTTCTCGACGCCGCCGCTGCAGCGAACTGAATTAACACTAGCCATCGACAGCCAATGTTTATCGCCGGTCTTCGACACGCCAGACAGGTTAATCGGCGACACGGTAGGCATGTCGCCTGCAAAAACGAAGTGCGACTTCACCGCATAGCTGTGGTTGCTAGCCGGATCTATGCGCTACTCTACTACCTAAAGGTAGCATATACAGTGACTCTAGATGTGCCCGGCGTTTTTTTTTTTCGCATCACGAGAGGGTACAGAAAAGGGCCACTTTATCCGGCGCGTCTCAAGGGCAGTTTGCAAATTGAAAAAAAATTAGGAGCGTTGCGTGATCGAAAACACGCTCAAGCTCCTCCGATATTTGCTTACCACCAGCGGTAAATGGTGTGTATATATAGCTCACCGTTATTTCGCTGGCGCATGCATGGGGCATGGTTGCGTTGTCTAATGCAGCGGGCTGGGAAGCGCGGGGTCGATGGTTCGAGACCCCGGTCGGGTGTTTCGGAATTTTTTCTTCTGCTTTATTTTTCTTTGTGCCTTATATATATATATATATATATATATATATATATATATATATATATATATATATATATCCGGGACATGTCGGCAAAAATCAGCCGAGAGTGTCCATATAATTGCTATCGCAATATAAGGAAAAAAGATCCTCAATATCGGGCCCTACGCTCGGAGGCCTCTAATACTTCGTGGTGGCTTCGGCGTCCACGTACCCGGTCCCCCAGTCGTAACAGCCCACAGGCCAACGATTGCTCTGGCCAGACAGTACTTTCCATGGTACCTTCCTATTAAGGCGAAAGCCTTACATGTCTAATGAAACGCGAAAAGTGACCGTCGACGCGAAAACGAGGGATGCAAAAACCCATCGTCATGACATCACAGGTCACCCAAAAACATGTGACGCCATGACATCATCGTGATGGCACTATGACGGTATCTCATGGCATCGTCGCTTGGTCAAAGGTGGGCCGATTCCGGTGCAGAAATCTACAAATGCTTCCAATCCCGGAGGCAATGCAAAATTACGTTGGGTGTAGAAAGCTTCCCAGGAGGGGCGGGGAGATTAATACAAAAGACTGAGAAAAAAAAAAGAATGCATTCGCTTTCGAGTTGACTGAGGAAAATGCATAATAGACCGGGTGAATTTTCGTCAACGAGTCTTGTGCAGACGTGGAGAACTAGTTTCTCGTTCAAACAGAACAAAAGCCTGTGGACATCAGTATATTTCAAATATTTCAATGCGCGTAAGCGGAGAGTACGTTTTTATAATGGTCCAGATAAAACATTTCTTGCTCCATGAGATAAAATTATCTTTTCTTATACTAAGTACATAGATACTTTCCTATGTAAGCGTGTGCTGGGTTCTCCATTAGGGGGAGTCCCCTCCCCCCCCGGGCTCCCCCACCGTTGGTCTAGTCCGAAAGAACGCAAGCTTCGCAATGTATGCAAATATGAAAATGAAGCGATGACGTGCCTCTCACAACGGCCTGCCATTGGTCCGCTGCTTTCTGGGGTAAGGCGGGAAGCAAACAATTCCTTGGAATGCAACATCAGGGATCTGCAGCTGCCATTGTCGTCCAATACCTGCGTTGTCATATCCGTGCACTTGAAACAATGGCGGGACAGGTCCGACAGGCTTAGCGCCCTATTAGACGCTTGGGGGGGGGGGGGTAGGCTTACCCGCACCCAATGAGTGCGTACGCTGTTGTGCCTCAGCACAAAGGCCACAATGCCGCCGACTTTCCAACAAAGAAGGGTACTGGAAAACGGAATCTTCGGCCAGCCGGCCCCGACAAGTGACGGCAGTCGTCGTTCTTCCACGCTGCCCAGCGACTGACCGCAGCATTCCTGAGGGGGATGGAGGGGACAGACAATGGCGCTCTCAACACCTGCGTGCTGCTCGTACCAGTCTGTCCCCGATCGGGGAGAGGTTCAACACCTCCTCTTCGGCAGACCGTCCAGCACAAGGAGGTTAATTTAAACCTCCTTGGTCCAGCATTGCGGCAGACCGGCCAGCGCCTGCCTGGAGAGGACACGACACAATGAACTGCTACCTGATTTAAGGTCGTGCCGGTCCGTTGTTAAAGGAGTCGCCCCAGCCGACTTGGTCGTGCACGCAGACCTGTTCACTGAGATCATAACCATGTAAATATACTGTACATAAAATATTTTCGTTCATCAACTTGTCCTTCTGACTGCTCCGAGCACGATGCACACCCGTTTTCGCACCGGTCACGCAACCCCAGTCCTAACAACGCCTGTGCTTGTCTGAGATATTTCCATTAACTCTCTTAGCTCCTTTGACTCCCATGGAGTCTGGAATCACGCGCCACATTGCAGTATTAGAAATGTAATATAAGTGAATTGCTTTTTTTGTCGTCAGTGGCGATGCCGTTACAGGCGCCCTCTACGGTATCCACCTTCTTTTCGAAAACCGGTGGTGCCATTATAAAGCAGCACTCCACGTGTGGTCATGGCATACCTTGTATTTATTCTTAGGCTGTAACCCACTGTAGCTCTCCCATGTCACACATTTCTCACCATCTCTCGGAGCCAGTATGCTCACAATGCCCTACCCGCCACAGCCCGTTCGGAATTTTCCGATGATAAAAAATAATGCTTTGGATAGAACTGGTGCTCTCTTCCTATCCCCGTTCAGGGTAGTCAGCCGCACGCAGGCGCATAGGTTTTCGATTTGCTTGGAGATAGGGGGGAGGAGGAGGCGACTTAAGCCGGAATTACTGTTCATCTTACCGGTACTTACCTATCAAAGAGGCTTCAACTTAAATTGAGGACGAAACCTCAAGGGACGAAAAGAGAGCGCAGTGGGTCAGGGAATAAACGGGTGTTAAAGACATCTTAGTCGAAATCAAAAAGAAATGGGCATGCATGCAGGGCATGTAGCGCGTAGGCAAGATAACCGCTGGCCAATAAAAGTAACAGACTGAATTCCAAGTGAAGGCAAACGCGCTAGGGGTAGACAAAAAGTTAGGTGGGTAGATGAGATAAGTTTGTTGGTATAACGTGGCCGCAGCAAGCACGGGACCGGGTTGATGGGCGCAACATGGGAGAGGCCCAGCAGTGGGCGCAGTCAGGCTGATCATGATGGTGAGAATAATCGTGCATTCAGGGAGGCACACAAACGCCAGCCTCCTTTTACAAAAATGTATTTAGACAGTCTATAGAGTGTCTAAAATGTGTTTAGACAGTCTATAGACTGTCTAAACACATTTTTATAAGGGATCGTTTTCACCATGTCCACTACAATATCCACCATTATTAAGGAAAACATTTCATCGTGATGGCGGGTTATGGTAATGGATGATGGAGAAGTTTTCAATAGGGCAAAGTTCTCCCTTAAAGGGGGAGTGGGGGGCGAAGTGTGTGAAGTTTCACGGCAGCTACCCCCCTCCTCCCTCGCTCTTTGCAACCCCTCCCCACTGAGGCCCTTACGATCAGAACTTAGTGCAGTCTATGCATAAAGGGGGGGAGGGATGCTTCACCACCCCCTCCGCCCCTGAGCTCACGCCTCTATCTTTATCGATTCCCATCAAGTCTTGGCGAAAGACGAACCTACACCCAATGAGCGAACTGGATCTTCGAAAGATAGCAGGAAGGATCGAAAATACGAGATAGATGACTAGCAAGGATGTTAACTAGATTAGCATAACCGGTATGCTACCCTGTACAGGGGAAGGGATGAGGGAGTTTTAAAGAACAGTAGAGGAAGAGAAAGAAGCGGGAGCACACACACAACGTCACACACAACGTCACAGCCCTGTGCAGTTTACGACATCACTATCAGTCTACAGCCGCTCGTGCAAGACTGTTGTCCTCAAAAATCTCAGCAATGCCTTCGTTACTTTAATTCTCGATGACCTTTCGGGATGACATTCGAGGATAGTTGCTTGCGACATCAGTCTGTTGCCAAGTCGAGCGAGAGCGATTTCGACCGATCGTCTCTGCATAGAGTAGCGAGAACAGTCGCAGCAGATATGCTGCAAAGTCTCCTCTATACCACAGGCGTCACAGAGAGCGATGGAATTTCGAGTGTTTACCGGGGACGCCCAGTGTCAGACGCGAGAGTCGTTGCCACCCAGAGAGAGGCACCGCGGTTTCGAACTCACCTTGACGACGGCCGACGCTGCCGCCGCCGTTCGTTCGACCGCCACCGCGCGCCGCGGTCTGAAAGGTCAAGGTTCAAGTCTGCGGTGGAGACAGGCGCGCGGGAGAAAATGCTGCACTGCAGTACTCTCCACTGGGAGCCGCGATGCCGCAGGAAAGCCCGCTCTCCTGTGATTCATTTTATTTCCTTCGTATTTCCCTCGCCGCGCGCCTGCGGTTTGTCCGTGCGGAACAAAAGTTGGCCACGTGTTTCGCTCGCTGTAGTTTAACCTTATTGCTAGCTTATCTCATGAATGTGTTATCCCTTGCCCTTTTCTTTTTTTCTAAATAAATGCATTGAAATGTATTTAAGGTACCTCTTTTCGAGAGCGTGTGCTTCCCGAAGCGACCACGATCTGATAGCGCCTGTGTTATATGTCCTCTTCCTGTGTTCGCGTTCATTCAGCGATATTTTTTGTCGTCATTATGTACCAACAAGGCCAGATTTCAACAGTGCGACCAGGTTCATCAAACTCTGCTGACTTATATGGACCAAACGGATCTGACCACCGGTTTATAGACGTATTTTTTCGCCTTATTACTTATTTTGTCCAAATGTTCATTATTTTTATTTACTTTCTTATCTTCTTTCCTCCGTCTCTTCCCGAAGGAGTAGGCAGGCGTTGTGCCCGTCTAGGTGGCAGTTATCAGCCTGCTGTACGCCTCTTTGCTCTGTGTGCTAGGGTATTTGTGTACGCGTATCTAATAATAATAATAATAATAATAATAATAATAATAATAATAATAATAATAATAATAATAATAATAATAATAATAATAATAATAATAATGGTATGAACTAAAAAAAGAGGAATTTTTACGAGGGGCTCGTTCCTTTGATAGACACAACCAAATGAGCCCAACAGACAATCAGTCTAAAGAAAACGTAGGGGACATTAATTGCTCTTTTAACTGTAGTGTAGTGCTAATGGCGTCAATTGAAATGAACTAAAGCGGATGAAAAATCACCCTTTCCGTCGCTGGAATCCGAACCCACAACCTTCGAATCACGCGTTCGGAGTCCTACAAATTGAGCTACGACGGAAGGCGCTTCTCCGTGAACTTCGTTGGGTATCTTTGTGTGTGTGATTCCTGGAGGAGTTGCTGGTTGTTACGCATGGCTACTTCCCATATCTGACATGAGAACAATGCGACGAAAAACTATCGTAAAAAAGCATGATGATTGAGAAAGAAGTACATGGACGTGCATTCGCTTAAACGAAGTATCAATCCTGCTATAGAATTGTTCATGCAACATAAATGTTCACGAAACAGGGCCCGTGTTCACAAAAAAAACTTCTTACGCAAAAAAAAATTTTCGATAGAAAACATTTTGGCCAATCACGTTGCGGGACGTATCAGTAACAAAACCGGCTGACCAATAGGAAAACGCCCTTACGAACGTGAAGTTGGGAGAATTCAGCCCCAGAACCAGCAGGGAATTTTAAGCGAGAAAAATGTGCACAAAACAGAAATTTTCCAAACGCCTAAACGTTCTCTATTGCCTGCCTCTACTCTTTTCGTCCTCCCCTGCGTAAAAAAAAAAAAGCGATGACATTTAGGAAAAACGAAGTTCCCTTAATCTCATCTCGGTTTCGCTTGTCAAACGAAGTTTGGTTGTAATGCGATATTCCATTTTATTCTCCCTATATACCGTCCTTAATTTTGAATAAAAAGAGCCGCTACTTATTACTTTGAGAGAAACAAAAAGTTTCTTTGAAACAAACCGGCCTGCCACGTGGCTAAATTTTGTTCGTTTTGCTCTATATTTTGTTTACGGCTGCTTCCTCAATTTGCTTTCAGTTTCCGCCAGGAACAAAAACGGCGGTTTCGCAGAGTCTCATCTGGTCAATTTCTCGCGCGTAGTTAGTGGGTGGTAAGAAGCTCGTAATAAACGTTTAGACGCGTCTGTCTAATGCAGTGATGGTTAGCTTATCGCTTACACTTAACCCTTAATTTCCTCCCAATACACGGTTAACGGTATCGCTGAACGAGGCTTATTACGGCTGATTTGCTGAACATTATATTCGAATGCCGGGAAAAAAAAGAGCTGGTCGGCCGAATCACACGCCTCCAAGCTTTAACGAAAGGTCAAATTCTGCAGCTGCGGCGTGTATGCTGGGGCGAATCCTTGTTACAATCTTTCGGTATTTGGTCTTCAAAAACAAGTGAGCAGATAAAGCCTTAAAAAAAACAAAAAAAGAAACAGGTCTGTAACGCTTAAACGAGCATTAAAGTGTAAGCGGCTTTTAGTTCCCGCGTTATCTTTTCATCCGGGATGAAACCAGAGAGAGCTCGTCTGCAAGTACCGCATATGCCGCCGAAGCACAGGATGAAGACTGTTATCCATATTGATATATAAAAAAAGCAAAAATGTTTTAAGGAATTTGGATTTGTGACTCTGCGTGCGTGATATCTTTCGATGAGGTATTTGTCGGAGAAATAACAGTCGGCCGAGGACGGTGGTTTCTATTCTATCACTTATTTCGGCTGAGAAGATCTGTGGGATTAGGCTTAACGCGAGAGATTGGAGAAAAGAAAACAACACTAACAATTGTTTCGCGTGCGAGTGTGTTCTTAGCGACGGGTACGGAGGGGATTTCGTTTCGCGGGCAGATTGTTACCGTGGGAGCTCGTTTCACTTTGCAGGAGAGGATTACCTCGGTTTGTCTTTTCACAGCACGCGCACCCGTTGAGAGGAACAAGGTATGTTTCAGTGCTATTCGCGACGCTGTTCGGAGAAACGCCATACGACATACTTGAGACGGGATTGTTCTGTTCGCTTCAGTCTTTGTCTTGTGCGTTCCACTTCAAATACGCTTACGAATAGTCACGCTTACATGGTAAGCGTTTTGGGCTGCTGTGCGCTTCATGCTCGTTATGTTTCGCCTAGGTCTTCGTCGTTCCACCTAGTGTAGGGTAGCAAACCGGATGTATTAATTTTTGTTGACCTCTCTGCTTTTCTCTCTTTTAAAAGCGGAGCTATTTACGCTCGGCTTACTGCCGTATAGTATCATCATCATACCGGCGCGTGCTTTCTTCGTCCTCTTCTTTCTCGCTTCGCTCCCAGAACACGTGCGACCGGCGTGCGCTCACAAAAAAGAGACAGAAAAAAAAACAGATCAAGGCAGAAAGAGAAAGAAAGAAATAGAGAGAGAAAGAGGAAATGAGAGATTGAAGGAGAGAAAAAAGAAAAAAGAGAGGGGAGGGGAACGTGACGTAAGATCACGTAAAACTTGTCACGTGACATGCTTCTGTGGAAATCACGTAACGCTAGTCACGTGACATGTTTCTACCAAAATCACGTAACACTAGTCACGTGACGTTCCCGCCGAAACCACGCAACACTAGCTACGTGACGGAAAGTCACGTAAAACTAATCGCACGACATGTTGCCGCCATAATCACGCAACACTTGCCACGTGACATCTTCTCGCCAAAGTAATCACGTAACATTAGTCACGTGACATGTACCCGCAAAACCCATGTCGTTAAAGCGGGGCCAAGTACACGGGCTAGGGAGGGCAGCTTCTTCCTCGAGAGTCCGAACACTAGCTCCGCAGTTGGTCTCCCCCTTGCACCCCTAGTGCAAACTGCGTCAATATTTTATCTTTCTGTGTGCTTTCGCTTAAAACCACGAATTCCTTCAGTCTGTGGAAGAACGTACATTTTGCTAGATTTGAGGTTAACTTTTCAGCTAATGTTTTTCATTTGCATAAAGAAGAGCGCGTTTTTAATTATTATGCAATGATTGTTGTTTTGTTCAATTCTTATTGTGTTGCATGATACCGCATTTTGTCTAACATGAATATTGTACTATTATAGGTACAAATCTGTCCTTCTCTTTATTTATGTGTACTGCCCCTCATGCTTGGGCCAAGTTGGCCCACAGTATCTTCAAATAAGTAAATAAATGATTTAATTAATAAATACATAAACAAAATTCGCACAACAAAAAGCAACGGCTCTGCTTAGTGAAAAGCATTCAAGTCACTTCACAAAAAGACAGCCTTCTACCAGGTTTTCCTTCTGCGAAATAATTTTAGTTGTGTGCCTCTTTCCTGAGCCATAGGACTGAAATTGTTAATGAAGTGCTCCGATACGTTTGATGCCTCGTTTCGTGCACGTTGACCTTGACCACCACTTCGTTTTGCATTACTTCACTTCTGCGGATGAACCCCACCGCACTCTTCGCAAGTTCGCTAGGTCCAGTCTTGACTAGTTGGTGTATCCGCGCCGTATGCGCGACCCCGCTGCGACCCTTCAAAACAGGTTATTTCGCCATAGGTGCTCGGCTCAACAGTTTCACAAAGACAACCATTCGCATTCGAAATCTGGTCAAGCCATGTCTTCTGAAGGATCGGCCGGTGCTTAACCCATATATGCCCAAACTCAGAAAAAATGACAAAACAAATATTTTTTTTTTCAGAGAAAGTTTACTTCTACCCTCAAAAGAAAGCACAAGTTCTTTATTTACTGCCAGGTAAACGCAACACTGTTTTTCAAGCTATCCTATACATATAGGACACTGGGCATTAGGGGTGCTATGTGCGGGCGTGGTAAGCCTTGAAACATTTCACGTGCACACCGACATTGCTCTTCTTCCTCTCCATGACGTCTTTCACACAAAGCACGAGTTTGCCCAGAGAAAGCGGGCGGCACGTGGCAGCATGAAAATCAAGCAATGTCTAGGTTGGCACCCGTTGAGAATGAGGCCTGCTTGATGTGCTGATGCATAACACTCCTGTATATATGACTATATCATTCCTGCTTATCACTCATGTTTATGACTCCTGTTTACCACACCTCTATATCTATATCACTCTTGCATATCACTCATGGGTAACACTCATGCGTATCACTCATGCGTATCACTGTTTACATCACTCATGCATATCACTCCAGCATATATCTCTCATGAATATCACCCCTGCATATACTTCATGCATATTGTCAAGTGGCCGTGACGTTGCCGAAGGCAGCAGTCGGAGTGTTCGAGGCGAACTTTAATTGGGCGAACTTGCAACCAGAAAATGAAAGGGGTCACAGTACAAGCAATTCAAGCTTTGCACTGACAGCGGCGAATAGAGTGTCGGCCGTCGGCAGTATGGTCACTGGTGGAGCGCGTCGTATTTTATACATCAGTTATCGTACCTTCGAGCGTTATCACTGGTGCGCGCCTAAGCTCGAGAATAAGTTAGACTATAAACTGGTGCTGCGCGCAATCTTAAGAGAATGGTCGCAAACAATCACGAAGCTTCTCAAACATTGCGGCGCAGTGTGCGCCGAGCGTTGCTAACAGTCTTTGCGGGCGAAACCTGAACCCATGAAAATAAAACATGCGTGGCAATGTCATTCCTGCATATCGCTCCTGAACATACCTCATGCATACTACTCCTGCATCGGCTTTCATACCACTCTTGCACATCAATAAAAAAGGTCCCAGTTTCGCCGCAAGGGTGAGGCAATGAATGTGACAGCAACAAATCAGAATGTCACACGAAGAACGGCAAGCAGCTCCCTACTTGCAGCGAACTCCCAGGACGAGCGCGAACTAACAACGGTCACAGCTCGACACTTCCAGCGCACTGCTCAAACACAAGGAAGAACACTCGAAAAGAACGCGCAGGTATACACGGGACGAGCGCGAACTAACAACTGTCACAGTCGTTACTTATTTGTGTTTGAGCAGCGCGCTACAACCCAACGCTCTTAGATATATTTTTTCTTCTTCAAAAGTGCGGCGCGTGGAGTGACCACTTCGTGTCTCCTGCCGCGCGGTGGCGTTCGACGAAGTGTGTATACCCGGCGTTCCACATCGCGAGTGGGTATAGAAATGGGCCACTTTTTAGTGCGCGTCTCAAGTGCAGTTTTCAAACTGAAGCAAAATCTAGGAGCGGTGCTTTAAAGCACGGTGTTCAGGCAATCTCGCGGGTGATACCGCACACGCTGAAGCGCACCCGAGCTCTGCGTGCCGCCAGTGGTAAATGGTGTATATAAATGTCTTGCCGTTAGTGTTCTAAACAATGGATGGCGCATGGCCGAGTTGTCTAACGGGGCGCTCTGCCGATCGAGGGGCCGCAGTTTCGAATCCTGGGGGCGCGCTTAGTAATTTTTCTTCTGATTTATATTTCTTTGTGGCTTTTAGTTATATATACAAACATATACATATCCGGAACATGACGGCGACGGCGAAAACCAGCCGCGAGTGTCCATATAATTGCTATCGTAATAAAAAGAAAAGAATGGTATAAAAAGGTCGATGCAAAGGCGAGATAAACGTACTTATGAAACACAGACGGAAACATTGAGAGGATCGTGCATTCAGAACTGACAAAAATGCGAGAAATACAAGCTCGGGTACACGCTGAAGGCCGGACTCGGAAGACGACGGGCCAGCGACAGAGAAACGAGTTTCGCCCTCGCTGTTCCAACGCGTGGGCGTCTATGGAATAGATGTCGAGCTAATGGAACGTCCTCGAGCCGTCTTCCATCATTATTATTTTCCTTTTCAGCCGCCCGAACGGCCCACGTTTCATTCTGCGGAAAAGGAAACAAAAAGACCGTGGGCGACTCGAGCGATGTTTCGGCCCCGGCTGTCGGACCACGGGTTCGTCGAGTCTCCTGGGGTTCTGGGAGAGGAAGTGGGGGGTCTCCCGGAAAGCCAAGAGAACTCCACTTACTTTGTGGTTGACAGATGTAAGCACGAATGCAATGTACGCCATGGGCCGGGCCGTGTACCGCGGAGTGCGTTTATTCTTTTTCCGTGAAAGCTGAGCTCAGGCATTGTTCGACATCGCCAGCAACACGTAGATTGTGCCGAGGCTTTCTTTCTCTCTTCTTTTGCGCTCATTATTTGGTTCCGCTGAAACATGATCTAATCATGACTATATATATGTTGTTTGTCACTCGGCAGCATTCGGTGACGCGTCCGCGTTCTGTTATTGTTCGCAGTAACGCGAAGTGAATTCTGTAGCGAAGAACGCATCGCATTTCCAACAGTATAGACAGGTTCATTCCAGCACTGAATGGCTGATTGGACATCTGAATAAACGATGTTTTAAATAGATGAATGAATGAATGAATGAATGAATGAATGAATGAATGAATGAATGAATGAATCAATCAATCAATCAATCAATCAATCAATCAATCAATCGGTCAAATAAATAAATTAAGAGCCGGAGTAACCCCCCCCCCTCGAAAAAAAATAATAATTTCATGTCACGGCAACCCAACCTACTTGCGGCTTGCGGAGGTTGTCTAACTACGAAAACGGTCCGATAAGTACTTAGCCTTCAAAAGAAAAACGAAAATTTTGGAATGGTGTCGATTTATTTCTCAACGTAGTCCCTTTTCAACTCTACACACTTGACCCAGAGATCCTCCAACTTCTTGATCCCGTCAGAAAAATACGTGTACTCCTAAGCTGCAAAGGCTTCTGTGGCAGCGATAACTTCTTCATTCGACTCAAATTTTTGTCCGGCGAGTGACTTTTTCAAGTTGGGAAACAAGAAGAAATCACTCGGGGCCAAATCTGGAGAATACGCTGGATGGGGCACCACTTCGTAGCCCAGTTCGACCAACTTGGCCGTGGCGACGGCGCAGGTGTCAGCTGGCGTGTTGTCATGGTGGAAGAGCACCTTTTTCTTCACCAAATGTGGCCGTTTTTTTCGCAGTTCGACGTCGAATCGGCCCAGTAATTCGGTGTAGTAGGGTCCTGTCACCGTTTTGCCCTTCTCAAGGTAGTCCGCGAAGATCACACCTTGAGAATCATAGAAAATGGTGGCCATCACCTTTCCGGCCGATGCAACAGTCTTCGCCTTCTTCGGAGCAGGTTCTCCGGGTGCAGTCCACTGCTTCGACTGTTCTTTGGTCTCTGGTGTGTACTAGTAGACCCACGTTTCGTCGACGGTCACAAAATGAAGCAGGAACTCCTCCGGATTACGCTTAAACAGCTTCAAACACTGCTCTGAAGTGGTCTCACGGACGCGCTTGTTGTCCGGAGTGAGCAAACGCGGCACCCGTCGCGCCGACAGCTTTCTCATGCCCAAAATTGCATGCAGGACATGGCCCACGCGGTCTTTTGAGATGCCTACTGTCTCAGCTATCTCGCGCACCTTCAGTCGGTGGTCTGCCAATACGAGGTCGTGGATGTTTTCCACGTTATCGGCCGTGGTAGCCGTTTGCGGGGCCCCTGGGCGAAGCTCATCAAAAACCGACGTGCGATCACGTTTAAACTCGTTGAACCAATTTTTGACGGGTTTGCCATCGATGGAGAAGACTCACCGTAGACGGCATCCTGTCGCTGTTCGATTTCGCTGCGCAATTTCCCTTATAAAAACAAGAATCGAATCACCGACCGATATTGCTCTTTTTCCATTTTTAACGGACACACGAAAATCACCTGCTTCCTCAAGCGGCCAAAACAAAACCGCGAGCCGGATTCGACTGGACCTTTGCATGTGTCCCTCTAAGAGAGCGTACTCAACGTCAGTATATGTCTCATGCGATAGCGTCGCGCTCTCGCGGTGAGGCTAAGTACTTATCGGACCGCCCTCGTACTTGGAACAGATCTGTAAACATAAACGTGTGCGGCCCTTTTCATTTTATTTCTTTCTTTTTCAAATATTTATATGTCGGTTTTCATGATGCCACCTGACCTGGCTAAACGAACGAAGTGGCTGTAAGGTATAGGTTGATATTCCTTCCTGAATGTTATCCTGCAAAAAGACATTGTTTCATCTTTTTCTCTCTCGAAGTAGTCGTCAATCAATCATATTAGCTTTTAATAACTTTATTTTGGAGATAGGGGCCCAAAATCTAACCCGCCGCGGTGGCGTAGGGGTTATGGTGCTTGCCTGCTAACCCGAAGGTACGGGATCAAATCTCGACCGAGGTGGCCGCATTTCGATGAAGACAAGATGCTAGAGGCCCGCGTGCTTAGATTTAGGTGCACGTTAAAGAACGCCAGATGGTAGAAATTTCCGGCGCCCTTCACTACGGCGTCTCCCATAATAATATCGCTGATTTGGAACGTAAAACCTGAACAATTATTGTTATTGACTGACAACGTGCGGTAAATAACTGAAACGCCTCTTTCAATGTTTTTTTTTTTCAGAGTTCTAACTTGTGTGTAACGTTCGTGTGCAGAGTTTCAGGTGTCGGGTTTCAGGAGAACTATTCTGCTACATTTATTCATCCATTTATTCAGTTCAATCGATGGTGTTTTAATGCTAGCAATCGTCGCAACTGAACACGGGTTTGCCTACCCCAAGGGCTAACTAGAGGCCGGGTAGCGATCGCACGTCGTAGTCTTCCCTTCTCTCTTAGTCAAGCCTTATGACCACTGGCTTTATTACAATTCATTCATTCATTCATTCATTCATTCATTCATTCATTCATTCATTCATTCATTCATTCATTCATTCATTCATTCATGCCACCGCCAACGGCATTGGTATCGATTAACGCCATAAATTACTTCCAATCACCTCACCAGTCTAGCGGTGAGTAATATCTCGTTCTAATATTATTGGTAATAAATGCATTTAAGCTTTTTGTGGGCATTGTTTCCTATGAAAAATCAAAGGCGAAGAAAACATGAAGCACACTAGATTCCGACGCCATGTTTCTTTGTTGCTTCTTCACAACCCACCGCCATCCCCCCCCCCCCCCCCCCCCCCCCCTCCCCGTCTTTCAGTGATCTCACGTTGATTGACCAACGCTGCGCGTACACACATTCCCGCAGGAACTACTGTCTCGCCGGTTTCCGAGAAGTGACGCCAAAACACCAAAAAAAAAAAAGGCCAACCGCTACACATTGTAGCTCTGGCCGTCATCAACGCTCATGAATTTCGCGCCGAACGACCCGTGGAGCTCTACCGCGGGCCTTCCGCGAAAAATGCTACGGTGGAGAAACGACATCTCACGGGATTTCCCGGAACACCCGTGCAGTGTTCCGTTGTGTATGATAGAGTTGACGAGTAAGCGTGGGTCGTGCGTTTACGGCCCTCCGGTGGCACGGAGCACGGCTGCGTATTCGGTGTGCGCGTGTGTGTGAGTGTGCGTCCGCGCGTGGGTGGGCGCGCACCACCGCTTGTACGAGCAGCGCAGCTCTTTTGCAGGCGTGTCGCGAATAAGGGCAGCAGCGCTTTGCTTGTGTGCTTTTGTTGACTTTGCGCACGGCTGGAATATAAACAGAGCTGAAACTGCCAGCTATATGGCGATGCGAGCGGGGGCGGGGCGTTTACACCATACGTGACGTGAACTGACGTGAGCCGTTTGTGCTTGGGCTTCACTGCGCAATGTAAACTGTGATGTGCCTCGTTTCCGAAGTCGGCAGCACGCCCAACCGTCTCCTCCAGATAATTTCATTTCTAAATTATCTCGGTTATTTCGTTTGTCCGTATCACTGCATTAGCATGGAAGACAGAGGTGTGTCGGAATTGCTCTGCATAACATAACGATGGGTTATCGCTAACATACAATGTGCCACAAAGTTCTCGTGGCTGCGGGTGGCACCGGGAAACGTGGCAGTGATATCTTGAAACCACCCTCCTCGTTTTGTTTATTTTTGTTTATTCACATCGCTGTACCAGCTCGTACAAGAAAAGGTAATTTGGATATCAGTGGGCGAGGCCCTCATCCCGCAGTAGACGTAGAAGACGCTGGTGGCGACGATAATTACCGCGGTGACGTTTGAGCCAGAATTGTGAGAGCAGTGCGCTGCGCAGTATAGAATAGAGTTCGCGACTAGCATACAATGTAACGTTAAAAACATAATAATGTGAATGGCGTACGGAAACATGACGTGTATATTATCTGGCAGCAACACACCGAACCAGAGAAAGTACATTGAGAACCAGCAGTGATAACACAAAACGAGAACAGGAAAGTAAAAGTAACAGAGGAAGGCAATGTAAAAGAGCAGTAAAAGGTCGTTAAGTGGAACTCGAAGTGGTCTATAAAATTGTTCGAATTAAGCGGAGTTTGAATAAGCGGGCGGACGCTAGGATGAACGGACATCACGCCACACTGCGCAGGCAGAACCCAAAGAGGCAATCTCTGGACTCGTTATCGTGAATTAGGCGCTACTGCACGTTTCTGGCAGGTTATTTCGTAAATTAGGTTCACGGAGCTCTTACAGCGAACAGAATCAATCAATCAATCAATCAATCAATCAATCAATCAATCAATCAATCAATCAATCAATCAATCAATCAATCAATCAATCAATCAATCAATCAATCAATCAATCAATCAATCAAAATCTTTTATTTTCACCATTTTATACATATGGTGAAAAAGGAAGAACTGGAGAAAAAGCCGAAAGTTCTTCGGCTTGACAAAGCTCTGGTCCGCCAGGCAGACAGTGGTGATGTTGGTTTCGAAACAATAGAAGGAAGCATGTTACAAAGTATAAAGCATTAGAGAAATAATAACATTTCAACTGAATATAAAATGAACATTGGGTTTAAAGGAAGAGAAGTGTATAAATGAAAACAAGAATACAGCCACTACAAAGTACAGCCGAGAAACACTTTTTTATAACATAGAAAGAAAAGTACAATAACAGCAGCATGTCAAAAAACCGGTGTGATTTTTTTTCTAAACACATGTTGTTATTGAGCCGCTACAGGAACAAGTCCAACATTTTAGTTTTGCTCAGCGGTAACACATCACTTTGTTTGTTGAAATGGTTAAGCAGGAAAGGCAGTGTATGACAAAGGCGCTGTTGTCCACAATTTGTACGCGAAAAAGGGATGTGCCATGGGGCCTGACGGCGATATGAATATGTACTTTTATTTTCTTGTAGATCAGCGAGGGTTAGAAATGAATCTATTTTTCCTAGCATGGCACTCTTGTAGCATTGTGGAGTTTTCAGTTTCCAAATATCACCAGCTTTTATTATTTTAATATGCCGGAAAAGCTCTTCCGTATGTTCGGAGAAAGAAACATTCGCAATGGCTCGAACTGCTTTCTTTTGACGTGTTTCCAGCATCCGAATATTTTGTGCGGTGGTGTTGCCCCATATGAGTCAGTGATAGGCCAGAAAGAAGCACCGACCTGTCCTCATGTGAGCAGTGAGCGTTCATATCGAAATATATGAGGCTATTCATACTCCAAAACAGGTTTATTTACATGGCAGAGATAACGCAATGAATATTTAAAGGTATAAGTAATTTGCATTTGCTTGCGCTTCTTCTGTCGGGACTCCATGAGCATCGTTTGCAGCTTGCCCAAGAGCTCCAGCGCAGCGTCCGAATTCTCATCTGCTGGTAAGTGCTGCTGTTTCGTTTCTTTTTTTTTGTATCTGTAGTAAATTTGGTTCCGTTTAGTTTTGCAACACATTGGGATCACTCGGGGCCGACTTGTGCGAGGAGCGCTGAAAACCAGGGGCTTCCCGTTCGAATTAAGCATTGTGGATGCCGACGCGTTCGAATTATCGGGTGTTTTTCCCCATCGAAATTCACAGGGCTGCGCCGGGACCAGGGCGTCAGTTCGAATTAACGAGCTTTTACTTTATTGCTTCGATATGAATAAAGAGGAATTCAATTACGCTTAGTCGCTTAGTGTTACAATGACAGTAATAACCAATGAGTATCGTTCGTTAGCGGCGCACAAATATATGTGCACCTGTACGGACGTACCGGCACAAATATGCGTAGGAAAGGCCGCGCGTTAAATATTCACATATACACTCCTTTCGCTTTGTTCACAACAGCAACTATGCTTTCGTCGTCTTTCCTAGAGTTATTAACAGTTTAAGGCTTATAACTATACATGTCATGCCAGATTGCTGCGGCAATGAAATATATACAGTTTCTGCAGGTTCCGGTCATGCCGTATCTGAAGATACAGCAGATAAAAAACACAAAACGCGACAACCAAAGTGAAGTCAGAATCTTTTGTATTTTTAGGGACAATAACCTTAAGCAAAAAAAAAAGAACTATGAATGCACCAAAGACTATAAGATGGAAACGTTTTCATCTGAATAAAGTATGATTTTAAAATATTGTTCACGGTATCCTTTCTTTTCTCTGCTTACATGAGATGTATTATTTTTGTGTTGCCTTTTCGTTTTTACTGCTTCATTACAGCTGACGCCATTACTGAACTAATAGTGTCACCTGGTTTCCCGGTTTATTTCGGTCTGCTTCACTAGTAATCTGTTTTTCTTTTATATAGGCGTATCTATCTGCGTATACATACATATATACGTATATTTATGTGTATATAGAGTCTGGTTTCAGTCCTAACCTCGCGAAAAGGTATTTCGTTTGTCCTTTATTACATATTTACGATATCAAAAAGATCACTGTTCGACCGTTTGCGCATTCTTAGTTCACTGAGTTACTGTTTATGCTCTATTAAAGTTGTTCTATGTCAGCAAAGTTGTTTCACTCGGTTTTATTGCCGTGAACGTTGCCTATCGCTTCCATTTTGTACGGGGTCGTTGTACGAGTCAGGCCCATGAAAAGGCTTTTGGACCCCGGTATTCAGCATCCTGAATGGTAGAATTTTCGAATGAATAAAGTTTCAATATTACGGCAATAATGCATAGGCCTATGCCACGGAAGGTAACTGCGTGATCTGAGTACAGCCAAGGAGAATTAAAAACATTCTCCTCGGGTGCACCTTAGCAAGGTCACGCTCGTGGTTACACATGTAGAAAAGGACGCATTGATGCGTGAATTTGAGTGTGTTTGGTCAGACTAGAGATCGGAGGTGCAGAAACTCACGGGAAAGTCGGGACGTGAACTACAAAAGTACTAAAGTACGTTGCTTCAGAATAAAATGTAAAAGAAATGAGGCGGTAGAAGGCTCGAAGTCGAGTTCCATCGAATGCCTAATTAAGCTTTTCTTTTTTGTGTGGAGGTGTCGCGCTTTTCGGTTCTTGTTTGTTACTTCCTTTTGGTACTTCTAACCTGCATCTTAGCCTGTCTCATAGCATTACCTTTTGAGGAACGCCATTGAAAGATGCAGATGAAGTTCATTTCTTGCGGTATTTTTTTTTAAATGTTCAATCCACAGTCGATGAATCTCACATTGCAGCCGCTGGCATCCGAATCAAAGTGGAACTCCCCCAACAGCTGCTATGGAAGGATGCAGGATGGAAAGAAAACAGAAACCCACGTGCAACAGTCAGACCCCAAGAAATCAGGCTGAAAGTTAATCGAAAATCGGCAACCGCGGGTAAACGAGCAAACTACGCCTAATAAACCTAGAGCGTTCGCAGATGCCTTCCGCGAAGACAGAGTGCTGCTTTTTCAAGAAACCGATTGAAACCAGGAATCCCAAGGGGGGGGGGGGGTAGAGGGGAGGTTGTTGTCGGAAGACGAGGTTAGCTAGAAGGAATGGAGATCGTGGTTTCCAGACCAAGCCGCAGGCGATTCACTCAAACCCGAAAATCGGCACAACAGCGGCAGTGTTCCTTTTCCCATTGTTATCGCTTCGAACGGTCTCTTTTTCTCGGGAGTGGGGCTGCCGCGATAGAAAGGGCTGGCGGGGACCGCATTAATATTTATAACCACTTCCACGTATTCTCGCAAACGGCGGCCGTCAACGGGGCCGGGTACCGCAGGGAATCGTAGTGTGCGTATGTGAGGGGCGGAGTTGTTGATGCCCTAGGCCGCTGATTTCAAACGAAGGATTGCCACGGCAACAAACGGGAGAGTGAGGTGCGGAAGAGGAAAGCGTAATAATGGAAAGGAGTGGAGACGGCTACAGCAAGACCTTGAAACTCATTGCGATCCGTTTGCCGCGGCGCGAGTTAAGGAGCAGAGAAATGATTAGAAACAGGCGGGCGGTTCGCGTAGCGAGAGCTTCTCGCAAAAGAAGAAGATAGATGGAGGTTTATTCGGAAGGCCGGGGGAATAACGATAATACAAGCGGGAGCAGCGTGTCGCTTCTCTTTGCTCTCGTTTGTCGCTGATTGGCTACGTTCCGATCGACGCTCCAATGCCGCCATTAATGCTCCGAGAGATACTCTATCCCTAGTTCGGCACCGAGAGGGAGCCGCTTGTTCCTCTCGTCCCGAGGACTCCTGGAATGCGGCGTCTCTTGCCTTGCACCCACGTACGCGCGGAGTTTGCGTGGGAGGGCCGGTTAATGAAGTACTCTTGAAGACCATCCCGGCTCTAGCTAGCGTATTCGGTATTGCGCGGCTTTTTGAATTAAAGAAAACAAAGAAAGAAAGACAAAGCGAAAGTAACGTGGGAACGCCGGGACGCCCACGTCAAAGTCTTCGCTTTCGATGCTCGTTCGGAGCACTGTACGTACGTGTGCCGTTCATACTCAATTACACGCTCTTCAGACGAGGCTCTCGTTTCTTCGATAATGCGCTCGGTGAGTCAAAGGTCACGTACTGGACGTCTTTATGTTTTACTTTTCGTCTTCGCCGCGCGAATTTTCGCGGAATATTACTTAATTATCGCTCATTCTAAGGGTGTGGAGACACGTCTGTGTAGTTGCAAAAGCGTCTCCGATTGCGCGCATGTCCGCTTTTACAGCGATTACTTAAAAAGCACTCTCGGCTTGTGAAGTGTTCGGACATCAGACGAGAAAAAAAACAAATGTCTTAAAAGCTTTCGATGACTCTCTCTTTCGCTACTCGTCGTTTCTGAAGAGTAGAGACAGCGTCCTGAAAAGGAGCCTCTAGGACACTGCTTCTCACAGTCCAAACTTGGTTCAGTGTTAAGTCACGTGCATTGCGTTAGGCAGCGCATCGGAGACAAAGGATGCCGGCGAGCCACATCGACATCGGCACGAGCGGATCGCTGCTTCAGCTTGAACTACGCAGTAGAACTTGTAGTTTTTGTACTTCTAGTCGTGTTACGCGTGGCATGTGATGCACGTGTGAAGAAGTTGACAGCCAGTGGTAGCCGATTGTGGACACAGTTGCCGTCGTCACTAAAGGAAATGTGATGCGTCAGTACGATTCCTCTGTAAGGGATGAACTTTTCTGCGAAACATTTATAACTCAGTGATTTCGGCATTGTACCCGGTAAACCCGGCGCCTACGAGCGCAGAGAAATGCATCCTTCGAAAGTGCGCCGGTGACATGCTTGTTTCCATGCGCCGTTTCGCAATAATTGGTGCATCATTATCATAGGCTTGTCTGCGATCAGCTGTTTCTGATATCGTAATCTGATCTTTTATCGATGCCGCTTGTCATTTCAGGTTGCCACATTTCATTGTTGCCCGGATATGAACGCGTGACTGTCGTTGTTGCTTCTACCAACTGAAGTACTGCGCTGCTATAAGCACGCGTGGATGAAGGTCCCATTCCGTCGTGGAGGAAATAAACAGTTAAGAGGGAGCATTGCGCAATGAGAAATAAATAAATAAATAAATAAATAAATAAATAAATAAATAAATAAATAAATAAATAAATAAAGAAAGAAAGAAAGAAAGAAAGAAAGAAAGAAAGAAAGAAAGAAAACTTGCGTCAAGCAGGCACACAGCAAGCTTCGCTGGCCCCATTTTCTTGATAGGGCAAGGGCTTCAGAATCTTTAGTAAGAACAGATAAAGTTGCACGGTCGTCTTCTCGGAACGTGGTCTCCTTTATTCAGACGACCATAGGACCTGGACGCCTGCATCGTCCTGTTTACCACTGGTCCCTAGTCATCCGGGACGTTGGAAGTATATGTACAGTTGGAAATCATCGACGATCGCATTCTCACAGAAGGTGTCACGGATGCCGTCTGTTGGAGGCTGAAGACAGTTTGAGAGTTTTGGGCCTGTCGCATTGTCGCTTGGGATAAAAGAAGAAAGAGGTAACACTTGCCGTCTTAGCTCTGTGCCGCATTTTTTGCGTTACCTCAGAGCGGGCTGCACAGACAAACAGGCAAATAGCGAGAATAAATACATATGTGGCCGGCACATCTTCGAGGGCCGCATTTTTGTGAACTCGCATTTCTATACACCTGCCGGCGCCGGGTTTATCGCGAACAATGCAGCTGCCACCACCGAAATCTGTGACTCATAAAACTTTGGTTTACAAAGAAAGATAGGGAGGTTAAATGGTGTCCACTCCAGCGCGCCGCAAGACGCACAGAGTTGATAAAATTAGTGGAATAACTAATTGCAACATAGGTTCGTCCCATTTTAGGGGAACAATTCGACTGAGAACTAAGAAATACACAAGGAGCGTTCGGTAGGGGGCTGGCTGGTAAGACATGGGAAACATAAAAATAAATAATACTGCTTCTTAGTCTGCGCTGGTCCCGTCCACTTCTTTCTTCTCGTGTCCTGTTCGTAGGCGTAGTTCTATGTTTAAGAAATACACGCAACACATTTCAGACTCACCGCAGAGCAATCCATAAAGCACCATAACAACCCTCCAATCTTCCTCGCGGGGGAAATAAAATTCAGCGGAAGTCGCACCCAATTCGATAAGGAATCGGAAAGACGAACTGCAGCTCACTTTAGCAAACCACATCTCCGCCAGTAAATAGGATAAAAAGCATAAGAACAGGACATTTCCCCATAACGCAAAGAAGAGAAACGGTGCTTGTAAGCCTTAGCCGCAGGGTCGTAGATGGAAAACCATCTCGTAGCCATTGCACTGTCCGCAAAACTCTTCCCTTGCTTGGGCAGTTCCTTTACCGCACATTCCTGGTTGCCCACACCTTTTCTACTGTTTTCTCCATATCGCTTTCTACCCTTCCCTCTACGCGCTATTCCTTTCTCGTTTTATTTAAAGGACATGATCCTTATAAAAGTATGTTTAGATAGTCTGTAAACCATCTAAACCCCTATTTAGGCAGTCTACAGACTGTGTAAATACATTTTGAGAGTGTGCTTTACTAAAAAAGGCAAACGTAGCCTCTCATAAAAAAAGCAACAGACAAATAATGCTTTGTCTGCTGCTGTCTTATCAGACGCTACGTTGTTTTTCGTTTTTTTTTCTAGAATAGCGTACAACGGCAGTGTACCCTTAGTGCACTGAAGATATACTGCCGTGCCACTTGGGACTGAAGGAATAACGATAAAGATTCCAGTTCTGTATGGGTGCAGATTTTGATAATAAAGAAAAGCTGTGCAAGGTGCAGCTCAGCTATTAACTTAGCCTACCGATGAATGATTAAACTGTTCGCATTTAAGAAATTTGCATATTCATTTCTTTCGTTCGCCTGTCAGTTCCATGATCAGCACCCTCCTTGTGAACCAATTTACATTGGGACATGCCCTACACCGTAAAAATACCAATCCAACGAAGTCGTAACTATATGTAGTCGCAATATTGTGATGCCATCTTCTGGCTCCTTAGTAATTAGCGCACAAATGCACTAGTTTGGATGCCCCTTGCAGCTGGCATATACGATTCAAAAATTACTTTTCATAAGTAGCCTTGATTGTTTACTTCTTGAGAGGCACGAGGGCTTTTGTATATATAGGTGAGCCGAAAAAAAACTTGGAAGACGCTTGAGCTTCGCCTTCAAGAGTAGGACGCGATAGCGTAAACGGGCCCTGTGCGCATCGCCTTATCAACTGCTAGCCTGCTTCGGTTCTCGGTGCATGCCTCAACCGTGCCGTAAGAAAATGAACGACGGTGCGCGTTAAATTGGATGTTTGAAACTATCCTAGTATTCTTACTGCAAGTACAGTTGTTAACACCACTGCACCATAATTATTCCTTTTGCGAATCAGCGAAGGGTCCACTATGAGTTCGTAAGGCAACACGCGAACCTACGCAGCTCCTCATGTTGTTGATGCTTTTGCTGCTGCTGATGATTAAATATGTCGGAACGCTTCGTAACGGTAGGGCCTACAAAACACCCACTTATTGCGCAAATCACATGTTTTGACGTCTGGCGCAATTCTACGCTTGTGCCACGTGTAGAGAAGCATTGGAACGCTGTAATGGGCCGTCCTCTCGAACGCCTTCTAGTGGGTCGCCCTCTTCGCCTCTTCTCGGAGAGCACGCCCCTCTAGCTCTTGCTCGTGAGAGTATGCGAGTCTGCGGTCTGTCGTGAATGCCGTCGTTGTGCATCGTCGCCGTCAATCCCGCCGTCAATAAACCTCTTTACATAGGCAATATTACATGCATTAAGGAGACCCCTTCCACTACATGGCATTCACATATAGTGTTTTTTTCCGAAGTAGTTTCAAGCAACTGTGTCGTTCTGTGGTAGAATACCTACTTGCCACGCAGGTGGCCCGGGTACGATTTTCATGGAACTGAAGTTTTTTGTTATTCATTTTATTGGAATCTTCCTAGATTTTTTGGTCAGGGCTGTTGTTGGCCGATCATGATTTGTCGCTCACAACCAACGACGCCGACACCAGAATTTCTGCGAATCGACCTCTTTAACGCTGCCGCGTTAAAATAAGTGAGCAAGACCACGAAGACTGCTAGGCGCCTAGCCGAGTTTTCATATTGTCTCGTGGTCGTGATGGTGAACGAAGCAAGTACTTAACCCGGTAAAGATGAAAGCCTTTATTGGGCGAACTTGTGCCCCGAAGAAGACTGACATTAAATCCTGCCTTCTCGTTTTTTACAGCGAAAGCTGCTATGAGATCACAACAGCAGCCGATTTTGGTGCCGTGGTATGCCATCGCCGCCGGTGTCCGTAACAGATATCGCGCGAAACAGGAAAAAATGAAATGAGAAATCAATATCCAGGATCGGATGCGATTTCAACCCGGGCCTTCTGCATGGCAGTCGAGTATTCTACCATAGAGCCACGCCGGCACTCCTTCGCAAAAAGACCCCATACACGCGTCATGTCTGGCAAGGAATCGCGTTGACATACGTATACTATAGCGTGGTAGAAGAGTAAAATAACAACCAGGCGTCACACAATACGAATTGCACAATGAATGGGTCGTTGAATGCTTCCAACCTATTACAAAAGGTTCAGCCATATTTCTTCATCGTCATGAGCCACAGCACAAAAAAAGCGAACAAAGTTAGAGATGTGTAGTGGGTGCTACGCTTCTCCGCAGAGTGACGAATAATGGCATAGCGGGTGCTTCACTACTTCACAATAATTGTGATGACTTATGGCGCAGTGGGTACCTTGCAAGTGTACCTATATTAGCTTCCACAAGAGAGTTTAGAACGCGCTCTAGAAAGGCCGCTTTTCTAGCTTTCGCAGTGACTGTGCTGCGTGTTGTGTGCAGGCCTGGCAATTTTCGTTACTTTTTTTTACACGAAAGTGTTTTATGCCGGGGTCCACCAAGACTTCAGTGACGCATTTCCGTCACGGAAATGACGTCGAAAAAATATACACGATCACATAGCAAAGAAAAAAACGTTCCGTCAACGGGCATCGAACCCACGACCTCTCAGTACGCAACAACAGATGCCGGGCACGCTATCCACTGCGCCACGGTCACAGACTCTAGAGACTTTACAAATGTGTCTTTTATATCTACCACTCTCCCGGTTGGCGGGGTGGTGTTGCCCTCTGGGAGCGGTAAAGTAAAGTAATTCGTCATTACTATGGCGCTCCGCAATTAGCACCTGCAACGCGTTACACGTCCCTCCCATTCGGAGCGTTTACAATCGAAGTTTAATTTTGTCAATGCCTTAACACTCCGCGAGGTAGCAACCTTAGCCAAGCGTCGTAAAAGCGTCGGCCTCGCTTATAGCTCTGCGACGCGCGCCTGCCCCACCTGGCTGTAACACCGCGTTCCTCGCTCACGCGCTCGCCCCGAGAAAAATCGCGACCGGGCTACCGGGGCGGCACGATGCGCTTTGCGTTTCCCTCTAGTCCGGCCGTGGTGTTCAATCACATTTTAACATGCCGCGGGATGGCGACCAAGTTCTGCGTCCAATATGCGACACTCTTCTGGCTATCACACCTCGTTCTCTGATTACGCTTTCACCGTTAACTACTACAGCTACCACAAGGGTTTGTTTAATCATTTAGCAGGGACGTTAGCCGTCGGGATGGAGATGTACCACCAATAATCAAAGTGGGCACATCCACGTTAAATGGCGCTATAGCTGCCAGACATCAATATGCATTGTGTAAACTTTCTTATATCAATGTAAGGTGAACATTCAGTTACTTCGGTAAGGACACGCTTTACTTTCGTGTTATTCCGATTCCTATGAGGGAGGCATCAACCATGTTTTTTTTTTCAGTTGTGCCACAAATATTTCGTAAAGCAATGACACTCAGATTGCAATGACATCGGCGCACGTGCTCGTCGGTCATCGATAAACTGATCGTCTGCAGATCGTATCGTCGTTTTTTACACATGAATGATAGAAAATTCCAGCGTTGACGCCGGGGCTTCCGTTAGCTCCAGAATAAACTAGACTACTCGCGTCGTGGGCGCAGTCTATTCAGAATAGTCTCAAACAATCGAGAAGTTTCCTAAACATTGCCGCGGGGCCAACGCCGAGAGGTGGTAAAAAGATTTTGTGGGTGAAACCCGATCACACCAAAACAAAGAAATATGCTCGCGTTGCAATGATGCTTGATGTCTAAGGACATGTAATAATAACTAAAAAATGTTTATACGTCTTTCAATATTTCACGGGGACTTCGAGAGAACAGTTATAGCATCATGCCCAGCCGCCACGGTGGTCTAGTGGTGATGGTACTCGACTGCTGAGCCGAAGGTCACGGGATCGAATCCCGGCCTTGGCGGTCGCATTTTGACGGATGTGAAATGCTTGAGTCTCGTGTACTTTGATTTAGGCCCACGTTAAAGAACACCAGATGATCAAAATTTCCGGAGCCCACCACTAATGCATCCTTCATAATCATATCGTGGTTATGGGGCGTAAAACTCTAACAGTATTATTATAAGATATATGCAATTTCAGGTACCCTGGTAAAAGTTCCCCAGTTAAACATAAAAAAAAGAAGGCACCATCGCTTCCATTCTGGGTGTATACTCAAGAATACATTTCAGATGTATTCGGCTTTCTAAAATAAAACTAACTTCCTGCGCGCAGGCGTTAAAGACAAAAGCCTTTCCTGCAATCCCAAATCTTCACGCTTCTGATAACCGCCTTAATATAAGGCACCGCATACTTCGGCGCTTCTGGCTCGAACATCCTTTGCCACCTTTGAAGCAACGCGTCCACGGCATTAATTCTTGGCGAAACAATCTCCGGCGGCGGCCTTGTGCAGATATAATTACCGATAAAGCACTGCGCGGTATTCTTTGGTACGCTCGCGAACGCGTGCTTAAAATAGCCCGCGACACTCATTATGATGAGGCGCAGCTATAGCTTATATAGCGAGCAGGCATTGTTAAGCTCCCGACGTCGAGAATATACCTTTCTACCGCGGGCACGATCTAAAGGAGGCATGTGTTGGGCTGGGGACACAATAGTGCATTGTACTAAATAATTATTTGCGGGGATGTGAAAGGGGAGTCTTAAAGCACGCCGATGCAGAGCGCACTTTACGCAGTGTTAATGGTTATTTGTTTGAGCTGTCCATAGGAAAAATGTTCTTTCTAATTTTAGTCAGGGGATGACAAAGAATCGATCGCGCGCGCAGCGCACTTTGGTCCGTTCAGGTTATCCATTGAGAACTCGACACTTTTGAGCAGCCTACTAACGAATTGGGTGCTTCGGTTTACGGCCATTAATTTAACATTGGCAAGTCTCGCCTTTTTTGAACCCATTTTAAGCAGCTGTGATGCTGCAGTTTGTCACGTGTGCGTGTTTTGTTTTTTTTTGTTGGATCCGTGGTGCATTGCGTCTTGCATCGTTTCGAGGGCTGCTTTGGTGTCACAGAAACCTGTCCACTGAGCCTGAGGTTTCGTAGTGCGCGGTCAAGGGCGCGGGTTCGATTGCCGATCACTGCGGCCGCACATCGATGGGGGCCAAATACCATGACGCTCGAGTGCTGATGTTCAGGTGCGCGTTAAAGAATTCGATGTGATCAAAACTAATCCGGAGTTCCTGACTACGGCGCGCCTCATAATTACATAGTGGTTGCACTTGCGGAGTCCGTGACGGTCTCCGCAAGTGCTTGGAGTCCGTCATGGTGCATCAGCGGTTACGGTGCTTGGCTGCTGATCCGAACGTCGCGGGTTCCATCCCGGTCGCGGCGGTCGCATTTCGGTGGAGGCGAAACGGTAGAGGCCCGTGTACTGTGCGATGTCAGTGCACGTTAAAGAACACCAGATGGTTGAAACTCCCGGAGCCCTCCACTACGGCGTCCATCATAATCATATCGTGGTTTTTGGGACGTTAAACCCCAGATATTATTATGTGCTCGGAAAGGAAACAAGGGTGTCTCTTGGTGCTAATGCCCCTAGCAATAATGATCAACTCTGTCCACTGTTGCGGTGGTTCACACGTGGGCCCACATAAACGCCCGCATATAACGTTATGGTATCATCATTTCAGCATAGAACATGACATTCTTCGCAGGGAAGAACCGGTGACAAAACGAGCGCTACGACTTGAACGAAATTCGCGAATCATACCGGTTCCATTCCTTTTTTCCCATTACACTCGACGCCACGTTGCGCAAGAGAACATCTGCGTTGTCGTAATAGAACTTGTTCGGTTGCTTGGGTAGGGTGTCGTGTCTTTCCTTTCGTCGTGTGATAGGCTCATAATGACACGTCATGCGCAGGCGCGCATGGCGGACAGGTATACGTAAGCAACGATTAAGCGGAAGGCGAAACCCTGGAAGAAGAATGTCCTTGCCGCAGAGAAACGCAGCTGCATTGTACAACGCCTTTAGCAACAACAACGTGGTGCAGACGTCTCCCAGTTACGTGGGCAAAATGGCATTGCTGTAACGCCGTTCGTCTTTTGTTTCTTCTCTCCGGACACGTCTCCAACAGCCGATGGCTCGGATGTTTCAAAGAGGATTGTTTCTGCAGTATGAAAAGGAGACAGGGAATTTTGAGGGTGCTGGAGAAACACAGCGCATAACCCTGAGGCAAGTCTTCGCAATGCGAAACAATGCGGTACGTCGTCAGCACAGATGGCTTTGAAAGCATTACTGGGCTTCTTGCGGACAAATGGTCTTAGTGACAGACTTTAAGCAGTGTCGTATTCTCCTTTCCTTTTTTTCCCTCTCTTTTTTCTTTTCTTGCTCTCCCCCCCCCCTTTTTTTTTGTAGCATCTCTCTCCTATCATCCTTTGTCCCCTTTACTCCTTTCCACAGCAAAGGGTAGCCAGCTGATCTAACAACTGGCTAACCTCCCTGTCGTTCCGCTTGTTCCTGTCGTTTGCGCGGGGCAGGGACACGGGCTTGGGAGGGCAGCTTCTTCCTCGGGAGTCTGAACACCAGCTCCACTGTTCGTTCCAGCCTTGCACCACCAGTGTAAGCTGCGCCAATTTTTAAGGGCGAAGCACGTTAGAGTCTCGCCGTGCATCGTGCATCGTCGTCTGCTGTTGGGACGGTACATTTGCGTGAGCGCAAGAGAGGGCCGCCACCGCCTCAGCGCTCGCCGTGTGGAGAGAGAGAGAGCGAACGGCGCGCGCGTTGACTATGGAAACGCTCTTTCTGCGAGGAACGCTGAACTACCAGCTCGCAAGGAATAAGAACGCGCCCTCGCCCGCGAGAGACAACGCCGACGCAGGCAGCGTCTGCTAGCGTGTTTCTTGATTGAAAAAAATTCACCGCGTATCTGCGTGCTTCGCTCCAAATGTCGTCTAAATACGATAGAAGAGGCGCTGCGTGAGATATGGACGCCATCTGGCAATGCGTCGGGAAACATGAGTGCTGTGTTGCGGGCTGGTAGTCCCGGCGCAGCAGCAGGCGAAGGCCGGCGGTGACCAACGCGACCGGCGGGGACGCCGGCCAGCCCGAACACGTGGTTTGGCGCGAAGCGCTGACGCAGAAGAAACGTCCTCACTCAACGAGTACTCTCCACACACTCTTTTATTTACAAGTCGCCTGGGTAAAACAGGAATTCCAGGGCGGGGCCCCATGGCATTCGTACAATGCAATACTGAACCGAAACCGAAAGACAACAATGAGCTCGTGCAGAGGGCACGGAGGAAGGCAAGTTTCAGCGCAGTCGCATATTCAGCGCAGCTTAAGAAACTAGGGTCTCTAGAATTACGCATCTATGTAATTTCTATTAAAGGAACATACCACCTAATACTTACCTAGTGATGTTGCGCCTCAGATATGCGTAATGTTTGCTTTTTGATCAACAATGTACACAAGTATGAACCTAGTCAGCGGTTCAAGATGGCTGGCCCTTGGGCAAGTGGTTCAGCTTTGGCCGGGTGGCTGAATCGAGTGACGTGCCGACAAACAGAAAGAAAGACAGACCAAAATTTCTGCGTTTAAGTTCCCCAAGAAAGACTATCGTCTTTAAAGGGACACTAAAGGCAAATATTAAGTCGACGTTGATTGTTGAAATAGCGGTCCAGAAACCTCGTAGTGCTGCTTTTGTGCCAAGGAAGTGCTTATTTTGAAATGAAATCACGTTTTTAGTGGTCCGCATCGCGTTAGCGCGCTTCAAATCTCCCGCCTGAAAATACGACTCTCATACGTCACTGCTGCCGTGCCCAACGTTGTCCGCTTTTACTGCGCGGCCGCCGACACTAGTAGCAGCCAAGCGGAAGTAGCGGTACCCACAGTAGCAACAACGGCGCTGCGGCAAAGACTTGCTCGGATGGGCACATTCAAAGCCGTCACCAAGTTGCGGTTGGTCTCGTAATCCTCAGTACGAAAGTGCAGCGAGCACACACGCAGAGGTTTTGACTGTTTAGCACACTGGCGCAATGGCATGACACTAAGCCACTTCGAGCGTAAGAGTTCATTCCGCGGCACCCAGTGAAAAGACACACCGGTTTCCTTGCTGCAGCACTGGCGTTGTGCACCATTCGGGCATCCGGCAATATCATACGCATGCGGCATTTTGTCGAACTTTCTGTCAGAGCGACTTTCACGAGCGCGCAAAACACGCACGGCAGTACGCGATCCCGAAACTACCACTGAGACGGGCGAGGCACAGTTCGGCGAAAACAAAACCTTTGAACCACGCGCGCCGTTCCCCATGGCAACGCCACGGAGGTTTTGTTTTCCATGAATCAAGCGGAAACGAACAAACAGCATTTTATTACGTCTTTTGATGCTCGGAATGTTCTTTTTTTTACTGCTGCTAGTTTGATTACTAGTGATTTATTGTAGGCCGACTTCCCTACGTCATCGGGATCACTTCGAAAATGTCCCACTCGTGGCGCTCATCATGTGATACATTTAGCTTAATTTCTCGGTAAGTAGGGCACTGCTGTTGATAATATTGCCGTTTTAGAAGTTGTCATACATTGGGCTTTCACTCTGACATAAATTGTTATTTGCCTTTAGTGTCCCTTTAAAAACCGACTGCTCACGCTGCACAACCGTTCACCGACCACCGCGTATCTGTATGTACTAGGTCTAGACCTGCAATGTAGTGCCAGTGGAAGATTTCTCTTGTGCATAGTTAAACAAGAAAAAAACGCCAGGCCTGCGCTGAAACCGCAGCACAGTCACAGCGAAAGCTGGAAGAGCGGCATTTCTAGAGCCCGTTAAGCTCTCTTGGGGCTACAATACAAGTACACTAGAAAGGTACCCACTACGCCATAAATCACAATTTTTGTGAAGTTGGGAAGCACCTACTAAGCCATTATTCGTCATTCTGCGGAGAAGCGAGGCACCAGCTACACGTCTGTAAGGCATTATGTGCACTTTGTTGACGCGACGACTGACGACGATGAAGAATAATTGCTGAGCCCTTTGTAATGGGTTGGAATCTTTAAACGGCCCACCAGTTATGTAATTTGCATTGGGTGACGCCCGGTCGCTATTTCCCTCTCCCGTCATGCTGTATAACATACGTTGACGTGGGAGAGAGACGGGGGGCGGGGGGCGAAGAACTTTACTGAGACCCCGAGGAAATGGATCATGCGCTTATGGGCTTCCTTGGCAGCCAATACAAGTACACTTGCGAGGAACCCGCTACGCTATAAATCATTGTAATTTTTGAGAAGTAGGGCAGCAGGCACTGTGCCATTTTTCGTCATTCTACGGAGAGCGTTGGTACCTGCTAAACGCATGTAAGGCATTATGCGCACTTTGTTGATGCTGTGCGTGATGACGAAGAAGAATTATGGCAGAGTCATTTGTAATGGGTTGGATGCATTCAACAACCTACTCGCTGCGCAATTCGCATTGTGTGACGCCTGGTTACAGAATTCGCGTTGTGCGACGCTTGGTGCTTATTTTACTCTTCTACCACGCTATATTGCATATGCTAATGTGGTTCCTTCCCGACATGAAGCCTGTATAGGACCTTTTTGCAAAGCAGTTTCAAGCACCGGCATGGCTCAGAGGTTGAATACTGGGCTCCCACGCAGAGATCCCAGGTTCGAATCTCGTTCCATCCTGGAATTCTTTTCTTATTTAATTTTTTTTTCTTATTTCGAGCGATACTGGTTACGGACACCGGCGGCGGCGGCGGCGGCAGCGGCGGCGGCAGCGGCGGCGGCGGCGGACAACTACGGCGCCAAAAACGGCCGGTGAAATGATCTCATAACAGCTTTCGCTGTAATAAGGATTCGCAGCGCGCACGTTAACTAAAAGCAGACTGCGGGTATCTGTGTCCAATCTCTCTTCTGGCTCTCATTGCCTATTAGCAGTGATTTTGCTGTGGGAAAGACCGGCTCACACTGCATGTTTCGTCTCTCCACAGTTTTCACGTTAGTGGAGCTGAAACACCCTTCCCTACATGCTGCGCCCCTCACCAAATTTTTAGTCGACCTCGAACTTTCGCAGACATTTGGAAGTTTGGGAAAAAAGCCGCGGAATTCTGTCACCACACATCGAGTAATACTGCTAAGCTGCTAAAAAAATGAAAGGTGCGGCTAATATGCGGGTGATTTTCTTACAGACAACTTCAGTAGAACAAAAAGCTCCGGATGTTTTTCAGGATAGCGTGTCCTCAACAAATTGTAGACACGAGGAAAAAACTAATGATAATGTTCCATAGCCGAGTGACACAACTGCAAGAAATTTGCTTTATTATGATTGAGCTTCATATGTCGAAGCATGAACTGTCATGTTTTACCTCTAAGTAGCCGTTTGTCTGCTCTTCGCTCACGAGGTTCAAGGCGCGTGTTCCTCGACTCCGCTAGACCGAGCTTTGCGCACGCGCGAAATGCTGTTTTCGATTGAAATGGCCTGTACCATCTGTACGCTGCACTTCGTCCCGAATTTGTTGCCCGTGAATCTCCATCGCGCATTTTGAAGTGGCCTCGTCTATCCCCTTCAGTCACGAATAATGATGCACTGTCTGCAAATGTGTCAAATTCGCATGGCGTAATTCGAACGCACTCAGTATTACATTACAAGAAAGTAAATGAAGGAATGTGTTGTTTTGTGTGAGTTTCAGTAATTAATGTTAATTGGCGTGTAACTAATTTTCTCATTATTCTCCATCAGTCAGCTTCAATAATTGCACAAAAAGAATCAACTGTTAGGCCCAAAATGCATGCACAGCTTGTTTTTTTTTGTTGTATTCGTTTCGGGCGGAGAAAAAAATATTCTCTTGACGTTGGTCCTGGAACGCGGCACGTCGAACGATCGTCTGACATGGTGGTGTTTCCAGCAAAGTGATACTCTGCAGCAATACACAGCAGAATGAAGTTAAATCACCGCTACTTGTCCACTCAGGAAGCCTGCACGAATGTGCACATTGAGTTTCAAGCCATTTGAAGAAAGACGCGGCGTGTGACGCTCCTCCGAAGTTCGCGTACACAAATGTGTACGCTGAGACTGAAAGGGCTATATATCATAGTACGACAATTTCCTGCCCGTACTCATAACTTTCCTATCTTTTAAAGCACAGCTTTCTTTGTGAGCATATCAGGGCTTCACTGACTGCGGCTGCGGCAGCGGCTGTTGCCTGCTGCTCGTTTACACGTGCGACTATTACCGGTCGCGTGACCAAGTTGTCGCAAATGGCCTCTTTGGTCGCAAAACGACTGCTTTGGCTCAGTCGCTCGCTGGCTCAATTTTTCAGGCGCGCGACTGCAGTCGCAAACCTCTGAACCAATGACACACGCAGGAAGAGAAAGTCAGCTTATTTTACGCGGCTATGACAACGGGAGCAAACGTGAATTTTGCTGCGGCAACGGGGATAAGCCGCCCGCAGGTGGGAACATGAGTCACGTCGAGAATGGTCGCGCGACCGGCGGCAGTCGCAGGCGTTTGTGAGGTTTAACACGAAACAGTGTATCATTCTGGGCTTGCTCATACAAAGCCTCGACACGGAACAATGAACAAACACGGAATCAATGAACATACATCTTTACTGAACATCGGTATGGTGCGATCAGTACGTAAGAGGGGATTATCTTGCATCAGACAGCGGCACGTTGACGGCTTGCGCCCACGGCTTTTGCGCATGCGTGAGCGAGCTCTTGAAGATATTGCCACACGTTGTGACGGCAAAGGACTCAAAACTCGAGCCGGTAAAAGTAAAGCTTTTTTTATTGGGCGAACTTGTTCCCAGGAATAGAAAGGCTCAAAGTACAAGCAACACTCGCTGTGCAGTGATAACGGCGAGCACGGATTGCGGTCGTCGATAGATCGTCGGCGGAGCGCGTCGTCTTTTATACATGAGCGAGCAAACGTTCCGCCGTTATTGATGGTGCCCGCGCTAGCTCCAGAACAAGCTGGACCCCTCGCGTCGCGCGCGAAATCTCATCAGTATAGTCCAAAACAATCGAGAAGTTTTGCGGCCGGCGCCGAGCGGTGGTAACCGATTTCCTGGGTGAAGCGGGATAACGCTAAAATAACGAAATAAGCGCGCGTGGCAGTGCACTGTAAGAAGAAATGGAGTATTCGGGGGAGTATTTCTGCCACACTACGACAATCGCCATCTACCTCGCCTACTTTGCTTCCGTTATCACCGCGGTCCCGGCACTTCCCGGTCACGAACGTCGTACTCGCTAAAAGCTTGACATGGCATTCTTGATGGGAAAGTGGCGAGAGCCGGGTCTTCAAGAGAGGAAACGCGAGCAAGTCAGATAACAATTATATTTGCGTGATATAAACATATTCAAGTACTCAATTTTTCTTTAGAGTGTACAGTGGCGGTCAAAATTTTGCGGACCACGGGAGCGCGTGGCAGACAGCACCGAGGCGCCTTCTCACGGCTGCTTGCGAAGCTCTAGAGCGCGCACTGCGCACGCGCATCCTTGTTTACCTGCCGACCTGATCGTTCGCTCGCTTCAAGTGCGCGCGCACCAGAACGCCAGATAAAGTGCAAGGTGCCGCTACTGCAGTCACCGCGGAAGCCCCGAGCGATTTGCCTAAAAGAAAACTTTTCTACTTGGCGAAAACTTCGTCCTGGTCTGGACAAATTTTTGGTGAGCTTTCAAGATTTTTCTTCTTCAATTTTTAACCCATGTGGGTTTTTCTTGTAGGTTTGTGCTACGAACCGCTCGATGCCAAGTTCTTTCTTTTAAGCGTATATCAACGGGCGCATGATAGTTGCACCGAGCACCACAAAAAAAAAATTGCAGCATGCATGAGTTCCGCTAATGGAAGCTGCTTATATGTCTTATCACACATGTCGATTTGAGACAAACTGACGCAAAGCCTATTTTCAACGGTGCGAAGCGTCTGGGAACAAAGCGCAGAGTGCAGCGCGCACCGAGCTATGCCAGTACAAGTTACATGTTTTCGTCGTGATATCACCGCTTGGTGCTTCCGCGGCGACTGCAGAAGCGGCACCTTCCGATTTCTCTGGCTTTCCGGCGCGCGCGCACTTGAAGACTCTACTTGAAGCGAGCGAACGAGCAGGCCTGCAGGTAAACAAGGATGCGCGTGCGCAGTGCGCGCTCTAGAGCTTCGCAAGAAGCCGTGAGAAGGCGCCTCGGTGCTGTCTGCCATGCGCTCCCGTGGTCCGCATAATTTTGACCGCCACTGTACATCACACTAAAAAACCAAAGAAAAGGAAGAATCAATAGCAGCATATATGCTAGGTAATCTCATCTAACTCTCGTTATGCCGCTTCCAGCCGGACAAGTTACTTCAGGGCATGTATGTCACTTCCGGTCTTGCGTTCACTTCCGGTTTCAATACTTGTTTGTTCACTTCCGGTTTCAACAATTGTTCTGTTTGTTCACTTCCGGTTTCAATGCTTCCATCTTGAACGATTAAGGAGCATGAAAGAACAAGGACGAACAAAAGAAACGACAGACAGCGGAATGTCAATTGTTCATCCTTGTTCTTTCACGTTGCTTATTCGTTCAAGATGGAAGCATACCAACTTGCCCAGTTAAACGTTCTGATTCAATACTTGCTCTGTTTGTTCACTTCCGGTTTCAATATTTATTCTGCTTGTTTATCTCGGGTTTCAATGTACTATTTGTTCACTTCCGGTTTCTACTTCCCATCTGGCTGCACCATAACTTTTAAGGAATGACTCCGAGACAAGTTTGATCAGAAACGACCGTTGGCATCGTGGACGTCGTGCACAGCTGTTGCGCTAGTTGTGGTCGTTACAAAGGACGGTTATTTGTTTGGCGATACACATCTCGGAGGCAAGCTTCGCAAGGAGCTCATTGTGACAGAAAGGAAGAAAAAGAAGGCCGCGTTGACTGTCAACTGGATATTTCCGAAACCCCACGATTATAAACTTGCCCAAACACCTACCGTCTTTCCTTGTATAAATCGCGGGTTCGATTTAAGCCACGGCGGTGGCATTTCGTTGAAGGCGAAAGGCTAGATGCCCGCGTGCTATGCGATGTCAGTGCACGTTAAGGAATACCATATGTTCAAAATTTCCGGAGCCCTCCACTACGGCATGCCCCATAAACGTATCGTGATTTCGGCACGTAAAACTCCAGATAGTATGATTATCCCTCTTGCATTAGCTTCATTTCCGTGATGATTGCGCGCCTCGTCATAATTTCATTGTGTCTGTAGACGCCGAAACGAGCCTCTGGCCTCTTAAATTGATTAGCAAAGCCCGGGTTTTTCGTGGGTGCCAGCACAAAGCACCAGGCGTCGTTCCTCCGTTATTTTCGTAGCAGCTCTAAATTTCCTTTTCGTTTATGCCGATACGGGGCACAAACAACACTCACCACGGAGTCAGCGTGTTCGTAAGCGCCGTCCGATGCTTTTGTAACGTTTCCGTTGTCTCGAGCCTTTTTTTCCCCCTTAATCTCTCCTGGCTGCTGCAAAGCAATAATCCGTGCTCCGTAATTGTGCCTCCCATGCCCGGTAGGCTGGTTACGCATGCCGTGCAGGCCTCGGGCACCGAACTGCTCATCCAGCTGCTATAGCGAAGCATACACGGGCAAATACAAAACATACAATTGCGGCTTTGTTGTTCGGTGCGTTACGTATGAAACCTGTCATCCCTGATCCCTTTTGTTTCGCCCTTCACCGATAGTTGTTGCTCGGGACTGCAAGTGGTGAGGTGGCAAGGGGGTGGGGAAGGGTGGTGGTAGATAACTGATTCCTGCCCGGAAACTGCAGTCGGTGAGATAAGAAGGAAACGAAGCTGCGCGCTTACCCAAACATAAGGTACACAGAGGATCAGAAATGTGGCTTCCCTTTCTTCGGTTTTCGTTTTTTGCGCTAGAAGTTTCGTAAGTTTGTGGTTACACCGGCATACTTTGGTAATCGCGCCGCGCGCCATAGCCGATTTGATGTATTTACGCAAGAATAAAAAGAGAAGCTTATTGGGTAATAATTGTTGGGATATTTAACACCCCAAAATCACGATATGATTATGAGGGACGTCGTAGGGGAGGGCTCCGTGACGTCACATGAACAGAACGCTGACGTCACGAATTGCACCGGAAAGACGGGAAACGCCAGGAAAGAATTACGCGCTCGTTCCGTATACTTTCAGTGGTTGTTTCTGGGCCCTTTAAAAGAGGTTTCGTATAGATTTTGCCGGAGCATCGCAGGAAACCTGCGGCTATGACTTCCCTGGCGTCAAGCGACGCCGTACTGTTACAGTACACTCCGTTGGCTTCACTAACTGGCTGGAGGACGACCCAGGGGCTGCGAAGTACGTGCTCGGAAGAGCAGGAAAAGGGATCAAATGGTCCGGAAGGCAACCGCGCCGTTAGTAGACTAAACTGCTCACTAAACTATAACAACGCATACCGGTACGGGTGCACTATGCCATGGGAGCAGATGTATGCGTATAAAAGTGAAAGAGGAAAGGAGGTGTGCCTGCGTTTTTAGTCGAGGTATCGCATGCGTCATCAAGAATGATGCGGGTAACTCGGGTACGCACGGCCGAATGTGCTGCGCTAAGGCTTAGAGGTTGCGGGGGCGTTTCTCCAGGTGAAACGAGCGCGTATTATACCGCGCAAGAACGACCATCTTTTCACATTATTGTTCGTCGCTCGCGTTCCCGTGGGCGTCGTTGCAGGGGCACGCTGCACACACTTTTCGTTTCGCAGTTTACTTCTTTGCTGCATGGGTAGAAGCACCGTGCTGCAGGTTATAGGCCGGCTGGTCGTTTTACTGATATTGATGACGCCTTAGTTTGGGCGGAGCGTCAGTTTATCAGCTATAGCCTAGTAAAAGCTCGACTACATAGATACAAAGGCTCGTAATAATTGTACATGCAATACTCGGTACTGGCCTCCCTCTGAACACGCACATAGGAGCACTAGAATACAGACAAACATGCGACAAAGCGAACGAAGGAACAACCCAACCAATCCCCAAAGAAACAAACAAACAATCAAACGAACAAAGAAGTAAGCAAGCATTCAAACACGTACGCAAGCAAGTAAGCAAAACACAAACGTGCCGCAGCATACTTCTCTGGGTATTGGCGCGGGGCCGATGTATTGTCAGGTGTTGTTGATATAATAGGTCCGAGGAAATAATGCATCTAGAGCGGCAGTTTGGTGTACTGTTGCATTCAGTTGTTGATTCTCTTGTAATGGTCCTCGATATACAATTAGCTGCGGGCGACCCTCAGCTTCTGTGACGCCTGCAGCGATTGCGCCCTTCTGCCACGCAATATTACATCTGTTAACATCATTCGTCACCCGGCATGACGCCGGTATAGAGTCTGTTCTCTGAGGCTGCTACCACTTCAGCTCAGATTCTGGGCGACCAACCCCCGGAAAGGCATTGGTCTCGGGTTCGAATCAGGAACAGGGCGTAATCCTTTGTCAATTAAAAGCCGTAACAGTAATCCGTATAGCTTTCTTCTGTAGCTTCCCAGTGGAAATGGGTGGAAGGGGGGGGGGGTTGCAGCAAAATTTGTCCAGAGTGCAGTTTTAAGTTTCGAAATCCGCCGCTGGAATCATTCATCTCTAAGCTTGGTGACTCGAATTGTGGTTCTTACGTTTCAATTCGTCCTTTGAAACGCAAGCAGCGAAGGCAATCCGCCGCGCTATACCTTCATAAGTTTTTGAAAATGCTGAAACCTAATTGTTTCGCTCCTGAATTAAAAAAAGAGAGGCTTGAGTTTCCAATAAAACGCAGTCCGATGATATTGAAAAGCTTCTGTCGTGATTTAGAGCAAGCAGGGAACGCGATCGATTTAAGTTGGTTGATTTTGTTGGTACTGAAGCAATGACCGATGCAAACATTTTTGAGGAGCTTGACATTTGGAATGTACATGTCTTTTAAGTCGACTTGAGCGATCCCATAATTAGCGTGAAAAGCACTGTGGAGGATAAGCATCTTATCATTTATGAGTAACTCCAATCACAAGATTCTTTTTCAATTATTATTTTTTTTTTTGCGAGAAAGCTCTTTCAAGGTTTGAAGAAAACATTTCCAGAACAGAGATGTAATCCTAATCCACGACAGTGGTATAAGACGATTTCCTTCGTCGCGTAGGAGGCGTTCGTCATTTTCGAGTCCCGAGCGCCGTTCCACGTAGCAACACAAAGAAATGAATGTCGGAGAAGCTTCAGGGAAGCTTTTGTTTAAACAATGCCCTAGAAGGTTAAGCTCCCCGGTTTGTGTGAGTGTCTCTTGAACGAAACCAGTTTTCAATTTGTCCTTACGTAGTTTGTTTATCCAAGACATCCATTTCTCCTCTCTTGTAAGAAAGAATTTTCAATTAAGGAAGATTATTCAGACTATGCAATGCACGGCATCAACGGAAAAATGTCTTTTTGCAAAAATCTCGGATTACTAATGAGATATGGCGATGTTATTTGGCCTAACGGGACAAGTTTTGGGTTTGTTGATCCGAAATATCCATTTATCATCTGTCGTGTATCAGAATGAGTTATTAGGGGATATTATTCAAACTATACTATGCGACGTCAACATAAAAAAATTGGAGGACGCTTAAGATTCGCCCTTAAGAGTTGAACGCGATAGAGATATCCGGCCCCATCCTCATCGTGCTCTGTTTCGCTTGTCATTATGTTCAGTCGCCCGGTCTCTCTCTCTCACACACACACTCACTCACACTCACACACAAACACACACACACACACACACACGCACACACACACACACACACACACACACACACACACACACACACACGCACGCACGCACGCACGCACGCACGCACGCACGCACACACACACACACACACACACACACACACACACTCGACGTACCTATAGTAAAGGTAAAGATTTCCGCCCTCTTCAACAGCGCTTTGATGACAACAGTGTACCCAGTACGTGTGTGTAAGAGAATGCGCGCACTATTGTGTGTGCCCTTTGTAATGGGTGGCGTGCTCTAAACCAGCAGCATTTACGCGCCTGATACTTGTTCGAAGTTGCGATGCACGCACTACGTGTTCGTAAGGGAATACGCGCAGTAAAGTGTGTGCCTTTTGTAATAGGTGGCCGGCTTTAAACCACCAACTCGTTATGCAATTCACGTGGTATGACGCCCGATTGCAATGTACGCTTGTACGCCATTTCACTGCGATATCACATCTCGTACCGTGACACCTGCACACAGGACGCGGCTGTTTACCAAGCATGAAAGTTAATTTCAGTGCAGTTCCAAGCACTGGCGTAGCTCTGTGGTAAAACACCTGCTTGCCACGCAGTCGGCCTGGGTTCAATTCTCACTCGAACCAAAGATTTTTTATTAGGAGCTTGCTCTCCAAGCTTCTTATGCTCGCGCCTTGTCCATCGCGCCATATCCGCTAGTTCTCATTGCTCCCGCTAGAGGCGCAGCTGTGCTCCCTCCAGTGATTCAGGCGCGCTCACTAGATGGCGTGCCGCTGCTCAGGCGGCGCCGCACACTCCGCTGCACACTAGGCGCGTGCTCTCGTTAGATAGGTTACCACTAGAGGGCCGCGCCCATGTACAGCGCTTGCTCTCGGTGCGTTTCTTTTCTCTTCGCCGGGAGCTCACTCAGTGGGCTTCGCTACCGCTACTGAGTATGAACACCCAACAAGCCAAGGCAGCGGGGATGAAAGCTCGCAAGGCAGCAGCAACGCGGGCTCGCCGCCAAGACCCTGCGGTGAGAGCCCGCGAAGCAGAAGAGAGACGCCAGCACCGGCAGCAAGCAAACGCCACCATCGATCCAGAGGCGGCGGCAGCGCCGAGGGTATCGCGCAGCCGAACCTGCGCGGAAGCGGCGACAAGCGAACCTCGAAGAAGTACGGGCGCGGGATGCAGCGGCCAAGCGCCGAAAGTGGTCGCTACCGGAAGTTGGTGGCGCCGACGCGCGCTTCAAGCGCGATTTCCTCGACCACAGCTTCGGCCACAGCCATTGCATACTATAATCGAACATCCCTTGGCCACGTACTTTACAGATCACAAAGCAGTCATCTTCGAAGGATAACGAGTCCCCAAGCTTATCGAGAGACGCCCTTCTTGTAATTCGGAGAAATCTATGTAAACTTGTGTATATATTGTATAAATAGTCCATGAAATTGTAAATTGCGTATATAGTCCAATAATATGTAAAAGTGTGCATATAGTGCATCAAAATGGAAATTAATAAACATTGTGTTTAATGTGTATATGTGGTCACGTCTTTATATGACGATAGAGGAATTTGTACGGAGGATTCACGGGTTACCCGATCATCTCCAAGCAAGCTCCTCTAACATCATTCCCTTCGTGGATATGGCGTGACTTTTTGTTTCATTTTATTTGCTTCTTTCTCGATTTTTCGGTCCCGGACAAGGTAATAATTTTGCACTCCCCACCAACGACGCCGACGCCTACACCGACGCCGACACTGGAATTTCTGCGAAACAAGCTCCTTAACGCTATCGCGTTAATATCTATTTAAGGCAATATTGAATGATTAGTGAGATATTGGAATGCTATTTGACATATTGTATGACAAGTTTTTAATTTGCCTCCACGTAATTTGTTTATCCGAAATGCCCATTTGTCACCTGTCGTATATTCGAAAGATTTATTAAGGGAGATAATTGAAACTACAGTATGTGAAACGAGCGTGAAAATGCTCTTTTTTTGAAATTTTTGAATTCCCAATGAGATGTGGCAATGTCATTTGACAGAATGCATGAGAAGTTTGTAATTTGTCTTTGCGTAATATGTTTATCCCAGAGATTCATTTGTTATCTGTCTTATATAATAAATATTTGTTAGGGAAGAATGTAATACCGGGAATTGTTCGAGGGGATCGCTTCTTTGTTAGATACAACGGAATGAGTCCAAGGGACATTTAAGCCAGGGAAAGAACGTGAGACATTATCTGTTGTTTTTTAAACTTTAGTGCTGTAATTATGACATAAAGTCAAATGAATTAAGTTGTACGAAAGAGAAGCCTTTCCATCGGTGGGACCTGAACCTACAGCCTTCGAATTCGAAGGCTGTGAGTTTAGGCCCCAGTGACGGCAATGGTGTTCGTGGCCACTTTAATTCATATGAATTAACACCATAATTACAACACTACAGTTAAAAATGACAACAAAAGATGTTTCCTGTGTTTTCCTTGGATTAACTGTACGTTGGACTCAATTATACGGGAAGAATATTCCAACTATATTCCATGCACTCAACATGAAATGCTTTTCTTCTTGCGAAATCCCAAATTACAAAATAAATATGGCAATTTGATTTGCTTCTTCAGTGAGCGACGAGTTGGCAGGCAACGTTTAGGTCAGCGACAAGCACTTCCAGTAATGAAACAGGGCCCTTACTTTCGCCTCCATGTTTTACATCAAAAGTCCAGGGCGCAGTCGATGACGTCAGAGTAAGTTAACTTAAGGCCCGTAAACAACTTCCGGATGCAGGCAGTCGTCTTGGGCGGCGATGTGTGGCCGAGAAAAGTGTCTTTCCCGGATCTCATTTGTTCCAGGGCGTCGTCAACAACAGCTGCGTTTGGCAGTCGCCTCCTACTGAGAAACCTAGGAGTGCAAGCCTTTTGTGTTTGTGAGTTCCCAGAAGCCGTCTGTCCAGAAGAATCGTTGCGGGGTTCAAGTGACGTCCAAGGGACTGTGCAACTGTTTCTATCTCTCACCAAAGGCACGTGATCGAGAAAAAGATGACTGGTTCCCCCGCAATCGAGATTAGATGTAAGCATGGAATGGCTACGGGCAAAGCAGATTGGTTGGAGATGATAATATAGCCACAATACTGAAATAGGAAGAGTGCATGTTCTCAAGGGCAGGCTCCGCCTCACGACACTGTGCATTGGTCACATGGACGCCGTTCTTACCTGCTATGGTATGGGATAAATCTTGGGCTTCGCCTTGAGCATGCAGCCTCAAAGCGACGCAGGCCTGAGCGTCCACAGGCTTGACGATTGTGCGCGGCATAAAGAAGCCATATACAGTTACTCTAACACCACAAGCAACGTGGCATAATTTCTCCAAGTGGCGGTAAAACCCGCGCCGCGAAACTGTTATCATTGGCTGCCCGGATGTCTCATTTTTTTGCAGTTCGAGTGTCCGGATGACCTCGTTTAGTGCCCGGATCTCATCGTTTGAGAAACCGAATAACAGCACTCGCTTTTGGCTGAGTGTCACTCAAAGTTCGGCGACAACAACAGCTAAAAGCAATTCATGCTTAAAAACTGTGATTGGTGGTATCGAAGCCGAGCGACTCCTTCGTCACCTGAGGGAAGCACACAATAAGCCATCACTGTATCGTAAGAAGGCTTTACGGGGGTTTTCTCTTCAATGGGTGCTGGTTGATACGAGGGGCGATCAAAAATTTTTTCGACCAGCATATCAGAAAAACTGGTATACCTTAGAAAAAGAAAACTATTTTTCAGCATAATCTCCCCGTACACTAATTCATTTTTCCGATTTTGCCGCAAGAATTTTGATACCCTACAAAAAAGATCTTGTTTGCCAAGCCACTCTGCTGGAGTTTGAAGCGAGTTCAAGTAATAAACCTCGTTTCCTTGAGGTGTTTGTAGAAATTCGGAAATAGATAAAAGTCTTTCGGGGCCAGGTTGGCACTGTAGGGTGGATGGTCCATCTGTTCAAAACCACACGCTCGAATATGAGCCTGAGCAACACGAGACCTGCGAACCGAGGTGTTGTTGTGCAGAAGGAGGACACCTCTTGTCACTAATCCTCGGCATTTTTCCACAATGGCTTTATGCAGTTTTCGAATAACGTTGCCCTAGCATTTGCCTGTAACGGTCCTACTGTTTTCGTGATACTCCATGAGGAGGATCCGCTTTGCAGCCCGGAAAAGATTCGCCATCACATTCCTCCCTGAGCGTTGGGTCTTGAACTTTTTCGAGGGAGGGGACCCCGGATGCCTCCACTGCATAGACCGGTGTTCTGTTTCTGGGTCCCAGTGATACAGCCACTTCTCATCTCCAGTCACAAAGCGGGAGACAAAATCATCTGGGACGCATGAATATAGGTGCAAAAGTTCCCTTGATCAATGAACGCGATTTGTGTCCATCTTGCGATGAGAGGTTCTGTGGCGCCCATCACACCGAGATCTTGAACATACCCAAAACATCGTGGACGGTAGCGAAAGTACCGGCATAAGAAATGTTCAATCCTGGAGCAAATTCGGACACCTTGATGAGAGGCTGAATTGTGCAAATCGGTTGAAGTGGTCGGCCGCCCAGACCTTTGGTCGTCTTCCACGTGCACACGGCCACGTTTAAACTCATTCAACCACCAAGGCACTGTAAATTATGAAGGACATTCACTGCCGTATACATTCAACATCCTAATGTGGATTCCTTTCGCGGAACTTCCTTCTTTGCACAAAAATTTGATAACGCTCCCGTACTCGAGCTTGAAATCGTGGGATGACGCCATGTTTGACTGACTGATGCAGACCAAGTAACGAACTGGAAGGCTTGATATTCAGACGTTGCTATGCTGCGGAGATGACCTAAGCAAAATATAAGAGAGATCATTGTCACATATTTGGTTATAGCCTAGTTGCAAAACTTTTGGATTTCCCCTCGTAGTTGCTGGATGTCCTAGTGTGAAGAAGGTTACATGACTGCGTGAATTTGCGGGTACACATGGTTTAAAGAGCAAAAAGGAAGGCGCACCATTTTTGCGAATTGGCTATGATTTCCAACACATGTAAGAAATATTAATATAATCCTTTCTTTTTGACTTCATCATTTACATTGGCCTTACGTATCCATACATTACGGGCTAAGGTATTTCGATCCTTGTGTTCGACTCAGCCTACTGTTTGGTGCTTTGGACAAAGTAGTGGAGAGTGAGTGAAATAACCTACAACGAACTCAAATCAACGATAAATAAAAGGCCTTTAATGAAAACAGCTGGTCATGATGGCATACCCACTAGAATTTGAAAAGACAACATTGGCATTCTCTGCAGTCCCATATGCCATGTACTTGATCTAGCGTTTGCAAACAGCTCGTATCCTGATATATCAAAAACAGCCATAGTCGTTCCTGCGTACAAGCCCGGAGATTCGAATCAACCAGAGAATTACAGGCCCATTTCTGCTCTGAGTGTGATAAACACAGTTTTTGAAAAACTAACTTCCAAATGATTGAAGATATTCCTAAACGAAAACTATGTAATCTGTCCTCAGCAGCATGGCTTTGTACCAGCTAGATCAACATCCACTGCAGTTTTAACACTCTCGCAAAAAGTACATTCTGTACTTCATAAAATATATTAGTTATACGCATATCTTTGGATACTAAGAAAGCATTTGGTGCAGTCTATACCTCTATACTATGCAAAAAGTAGAAAGTTGCGGTATCACAAAGAACTCCCCCGAATTGTTTTCTAGCCATTTGTTCTGACGGAAACAAATGACCAGTAGTAATGGGCAATTATTACTCAAAAGATAGCACAGTCACTGGTGGAGTCCCACAAGGATCCGTGCTCGGTCCAGCGTTCTCGTTGTACATTAATGACCTCCCTAATGTTATTCCTAGCTCAAACGCTCTAATGTATGTAGATGACACAGCTCTATTATTTACATTAGACGCACTATCTGCACTGCAAATAGATGTGATGGCCGAGTTGGCAACGATTTCCTCGTGGTTTGTAGAAAACAAATTAACTTTGAATAGCCATAAAACAAAATATGTAGTTTCTCGATCGAGAAGAAGTTACATTGACTCCAATGAAATAAATATTAGCTTAAATAAGAGCCATATTCAAGAAGTTGTCTCGATTAAATATTTGGGCGTTATATTTGACCAACATATACATTGGGAAGCGCATATTTAGAACGTATGCAAGAAGTTCGCATACGGTTTTTACTGTCTCATTAAAACAAGGCAATATTTCTCTTGAGAAATACTAAAATCCCTTTACTATGCATTTTGCCATAGTCATGTTAGCTATTGTTTAGACTCATCGGGTGTGACTCAGAAGACATACTTACAACCTTTACAAAAATTACAGAAAAGGACACTGAAAATAATTAGTAATGCAAACAACAGCAGTAATACATCTCATGACATATCCCGAACACAGCATATGCTATCGATTAAGGCACTATGTAAACATATCTGTTTCAGTAAATAACGTTACGTGCAAAAACTTTCCTATTTTTTGTGACGTATTTTCTTTTCCAAAACGCAGCGATATACATGCTTTAAAAGGCAACCTCAACTTACCAAAATGTTATAATGTAACGGTGAAAGAGTGATTGAATTCAGTGGCACAAAAATCTGGAATATTTTACTCATAGAGGTTAAGACGGCGCGTAACTTCAAGCAATGTAGTAAATATTTTTTCTTGAGAATCAGGATCTCTAATGCACCTACATTTATTAATAATAATAATATCTGGGGATTGGCAACCTAAAACCAAGTTAGGTGATTATGAGAGACGCCGTAGAGGAGTGCTCCGGAAATTTGGACCACATGGGGTTCTTTAACGTGCACCTAAATCTAAGTACAGGGGCCTCACTTATTTTCGCCTCCATCGTAAATGCAGCAGCCGCGGCCTGGATTCGATCCCGCGACCTTCGGGTGAGCAGTGAAGTGCCATAACCACTAGACCACCGTGGCGGGTCGCACTTACATTTATAATAAATATATTTCGTGAAAAAGTTTTGTTTATTTTAAATTATGGCATGTGAAAGAATACCGTGCTGTTAAATCTGCACCTGACCTGTCTGTTTTATTTTTGACACTGGTCCACATACTAGCCCTCTTTGGCTATCGGTCCAGATATCTGTATATGTATGATTACGTGAAGAAAAAATAAAAGCTCTTCGACAACAATACCGGTCGACCCCGCAATACCTGTCTCTTACTTCGCGTCTCCGTCGCAATATGCATTTTTTTTCTTTTTTTGATGCGAGGGTGAACTTGCGTTGAATAATTCCACTTATAGGGTGCCCTATAAATGGTCGCTGTCGGCAACGTCAGTGTTTAATGAAAGGATCCGTTGACGTTACAATGAGTCCCTATTTCAAAGTAAGTCATTGTACCCAGCGCTAGCTGCCTGTTGTTGTCCCCTCGATGCGCTGTGGCGGTGTGAAAGGCGGTGATAACAATGGTGTCAATTCCGGCGTTCAAACAGGGTCGCAGCGGACCAACAGCCACTAGTCACAGTGCAACGGTCCCGTATTTCATAAGACGCCTCTCGCGCCGCAGGCGTGCGTCACAATGAACGCCCTTTGCGCCAGCAATGACGCCTGAACAGGTGCGTTCTGATGTCACAGTGACGACAATTGCACTGCACTGAAGGAAGCCGGAAAGCAAATTAACGCCATAGAAAAGTCATCCTGCTTATTTAACGACTAGTTGTTAACTGAATGTTACTGCTGAATTTTGGTATCCTGAACGACCCGGGACCACACTGGCAAAAATTTTTCGTTTGTAGTTATTGCTTCCCATTGGCCAGCCACCTTCGCTAATGATATGTGCAGCATCAGGATTGGCTAATAATTTCTCTTACGAGCGATTCCATCGCTTAAGGACTATTTATATCTTGATGGGTCTTGATTCGTGCACTTACCAGCCGTAGCATGCGCATCATGATCCACTAGCATCTTCGCTGGGCATAAGGGAACGGTTGCCAGGTTGAAAAGACATAAAATAGTCAAAAAGTCTAAAAAACTAGCCAAAAGGAGCCAACTTGAGCCAAGAGCAGCAAAAGTAGCCAGAAGTAGCCGCGCGCGTGTGAAAACAACTGCGAAGTTATTATTTAAACGACCAAATGCAAGACCCTTTTGGTGAAATTGCCAGTAAATACTGCCAAGAACCCTTCAAAATCGTTACTGAAATAAAATCATAAATTCTTGACTTCAGCAGTTATTCCGTACAGAATGACGAAGTTTCTTTCGCTGTCGCAGAAATGGCACCCTCTTCACGCGTATTGCATGTCTTTTCTTAAAAAGGACTTGAAGTACCACTCATGTGGCAACAATAAAAATTGGTACTCCATGAATGGGCTCAAATAACAATTGCTCAGATCGAAGCCTAAAGTATAGTCACTTTCGCAATCGTTTCTCGCGTGATGACGAATTCCAAGCAGTTAATACTCCCGAGTTGCAGTCCGTACACAATTATAGCAAATAACACTGACAGCTCATCGGACATGTGATTTTCAGTGTCGATGAGTGCAGAGCTTTCCGGATGCGGAGCGCTTTCGATTGTCCTGTTCACTTCCAGTTACAGTTTAAGGTCGCATTCGGCAATAGCTGGTCTGCAAATTGAGGCCCCATGCAAGAGTTTTCCTGGCCAGTCCCAGCCACGCGTATGCAAAAGTTCTTTTTCTCTTTTTTTTTGCAATGTCAGCGCCAAATTCAATTTCAGGGGCTGGAAACACGCCTTGGTCGCCATGGCCTGACACCGCATACTCGAATGCCAGCGGCTGCGGCATCACATGATATTTATAATTTAGTTCAAATCGAGGGAACAAGAAAGCAACCAAAAAGTGACCAAGTAGTCAAGACGTTTTTTCTACCGCCACCAGCCTAACAAAACTTGCCAAATTGGCGCGAATTAGCCATACCTGGCAACCCTGCGTAAGGGCGCCCGTGTAGCTTTGCTGCGACAACTGCACTCTATTCAAGTAGAAAACAGCGCTACGAGACGGGACAAAGAAAGGGCACAAACACGGCGCTGACTATCAACCAAATGTGTTTTTATTCCACCAGCCCGCATATTTATACTCCACCATGACTAAAGAAAGCATAACAAAACACCAGAAAAAACCGGTCAGCCTGCGCAAAGGCGAGAAAAAAAAACCCGCATTTCCCCGAAGGGGAGTATGAGGAAGTGCGAAGCACGGGGTGATGTTATGAGGGGGCGCGCGCGACTAAACTGCAGAGCCGAGCGAAGGAGACGGCAGCGAGAGAGCACGCGCCAGCCGACCCACGGAGGTCTGGCCGTTTTTAAGTGCAAAGCACTTTTACTGATGATGATGATCTGTCTTCCGAACTCGTTCCAAAGAACCCGCAACGCGTTGAACTTGTTGGCAGCGTTGCGCACGCCCGAGATGGGGCTCAGGTTGTTGTCGAACCACAGTCGATCGCACACCGCGCAGCTATATTCGAAGCTGCGGTCCAGGAAGTCTCGCTTGAAGCGCGCGTCCGGCCGATCGAATTCGAGGGCCCGCGCTCGCTCACGCATCGCGCGTCCCTGCGCCAGATCGGCTTCGGGGTGCTTGCTCGCTTCGCACGCTTTCGTTCGGCGTCTCGCCGCCGGCCTTCATCACCACAGGCAATGCGCGGGGCGCGCGCAGCCACGGAGCGGAGGGCGGAGCGCGCGCAGTCACGTGGGGCGTGACGTCGCTGCGCCGTTGCTACAGACGCTCCTCTCCGCTCCTCGCGCCGTTGCTATGGGACGGCGGATTCAGGCTCGCTTATAAAGTGCATTCGCACTTAAAATTTTAACTCGACAGAAATTTTACCTCCTTCGGAAGCAGTGAAATCGAGGGGAGGCTAACACATGCCTCGCCGCCTTTACAAATGTGATACGCTTCAGAAACGAGAAGCGCACATTCGTCATAGTACTTTGATAGGAAACTCGTATCTTTAAAAGATGGCTGGCAGCCGCATTCATTGCAATGAATGGACAGTTGACTGTCTTTTGCGTGTTTAGAGACCTTGTACGCGTGCTCGCGCAAGCGGTCATTAGCACACCGGCCAGTTTGACCAACATAGTAATGCCCGCAGGAAAGAGGAATCTTGTACACAACAGAATCGCAACATTCAACAAACTTTTGCCGGTGCTTCTTACTACATCTTTCCGTCTTGGTTTCTGTGTTTACCTGCTGACACAGGCTACCAAGTTTATTTTTGGCAGAGAATAACAACCTTACCCCAGCCTTACTGACCACCTTTTTAAGATTATATGCCACCTGGTGCACATACGGGATGACTGCAACTGGTTGCTGGGGGTGTGTCGGTGATTGCACAGCTGCTGAGACCCTGTTCTTAAAGCAAGAAAGGAGGCTTTCAGCGATGCTGGTCAATACAGTTTCCGAGAAACCTGCCAGCTTCAAACGTGCTAATTGACAAGAAGAACTCTCCTCAACCTGGTGGTCACAGGACCTCTCAAGCGCCGCCTTCATGCAGGCCCTGGCAATGCCGCGCTTCACAATCTTCGAGTGCGCGGACGAAAAAGGGAGAAGGCTCTTCTGCGACCTAGGCAATGAATGCGGCTGCCAGCCATCTTTTAAAGATACGAGTTTCCTATCAAAGTACTATGACGAACGTGCGCGGCGCGTTTCTGAAGCGTATCACATTTGTAAAGGCGGCGAGGCATGTGTTAGCCTCCCCTCGATTTCACTGCTTCTGAAGGAGATAAAATTTCTGTCGAGTTAAAAACTTTTTTTCTTGCCTTTGCGCAGGCTGACCGGTTTTTTCTGGTGTTTTGTTATGCTTTCTTTAGTCATGGTGGATCATAAATATGCGGGCTGGTGGAATAAAAGCACATTTGGTTGATAGTCAGCGCCGTGTTTGTGCCCTTTCTTTGTCCCGTCTCGTAGCGCTGTTTTCTACTTGAAGTCATGCACCAACCAGCCCAAATCCGTACCCTACTGCACTCTATTCGATTGTTTCGGCTAGAGGACTGATGGTGCGAAATAGATCGTACGTTCTCAACTGGCTGACAACTAAATGCTACCACTTTCTTAGCGGTGACTTCATATTATTAAAATTGTAAGACATTTTATGCAATGTTTAAGGTTCTTTGATATGTGGCTGATGGGACGGATAAAAAAGGCACAAATGAGATTGCATGTTATTTGTAACTTGGCAATGAAATTAACAGGAAAGAAATACCGTTTTACAGTTAATATCCAGCACAAGAAAGCTGCACTATTGTGTGCTCGGGGCTGCGATTTCGTTAGCGATGCCTTTTACAGCGAAAGCTGTTATGAGGTCACAACAAGGGCCGATTTTGGCGCCGTAGTTGTCCGCTGCCGCCGCCGGTGTCCGTAACCACTATCGCTCGAAATAATAAAAAAAAACGAAATAAGAAAAAAATTCCAGGATGGAACGAGGTTCGAACCTGGTCCCTCTGCGTGGGAGCCCAGTACTCAACCTCAGAGCTATGCCGGTGCTTGAAACTGCTTTGCAAAAAGACCCTTTACAGGCTTCATGTCAGGAGGGAACCACATTAACATATGTAATGTAGCGTGGTAGAAGAGTAAAATAACAAACAAGCGTCACACAACGCGAATTCTGTACCCAGGCGTCACACAATGTGAAATCGCAACGAGTGGGTTGTTGAATGCTTCCAACCCATTACAAAGAGCTCTGCCATAATTCTTCATCGTCATCGGCCACAGCATCAACAAAGTGCCCATAATGACTTACAGGTGTTTAGCAGGTACCATGGTTTTCCGCAGAATGACGAAAAATTGCATAGTGCCTGCTTCCCTACTTCACAAAAATTATGATAATTTATAGTGTAGTGGGTTCCTCGTAAGCGCACTTGATTGGTTGCCAAGGAAGCCCATAAAGCTCCCATGATCCATTTCCTCTGGGCCTCAAAAAAGTTAATTACCTCTCTCTATCTCTTTCTCACGTTAGCGTATGTTATAAAGCTTGATGGGAGGGTTCAGTAACGACCGGGCGTCACACAATGCGAATTACGTAACTAGTGGGTCCTTTAAAGTTTCCAACTCTTTACAAAAGGCTCAGTCATAATTCTTCATCGTCATCAGCGGTCGCATAAAGAAACTGCGCATAATGCCTTACAGATGGTACCTCACTTTCTGCAGAATGACAAGTAATGTCGTAGTGAGTGCTTCCCCATTTCTCAAAAATTATTATTTGTGGCGTAGTGGGTACGTTGCTAGTGTACTTGTTTTAGTAGCCACAAGAGAGTTTATAAAGGGCTCTAGAAATGCCGCTCTTCAAGCTTCCGCTGTGACTGTGCTGCGCTTTCCGCGCAGGCCTGGCGTTTTTTACAGCGAAAGCTGTTATGAGATCATTTCACCGGCCGTTTTTGGTGCCGTAGTTGTCCGCCGCCGCCGCCGCCGGTGTCCGTAACCAGTATCGCTCGAAATAAGAAAAAAAAACGAAATAAGGAAAAAAAGTTCCAGCATGGAACGAGGTTCGAACCTGGGCACTCTGCGTGGGAGCCCAGTATTAAACCTCTGAGCCATGCCGGTGCTTGAAACTGCTTTGCAAAAAGGTCCTATACAGGCTTCATGTCGGGAAGGAACCACATTAGCATATGCAATATAGTGTGGTAGAAGAGTAAAATAAGCACCAAGCGTCGCACAACGCGAATTCTGTAACCAGGCGTCAAACAATGCGAATTGCGCAAAGAGTAGGTTGTTGAATGCTTCTAGCCCATTACAAAGGGCTCTGCCATAATTCTTCATCGTCATCAGGCACAGCATCAACAAAGTGCGCATAATGCCTTACATGCGTTTAGCAGGTACGACGGCTCTCTGTAGAATGACGAAAAATGGCACAGTGTCTGCTGCCCTACTTCTCAAAAATTACAACGATTTATAGCGTAGTAGTTTTCTCGCAAGTGCACTTGTATTGGTTGCCAAGGAAGCCCATAAGCGGATGATCCATTTCCTCGGGGTCTCAGTAAAATTACAATAATTTATAGCGTAGTGGGTTCCTCGCAAGTGCACCTGTATTGGTTGCCAAGGAAGCCCATAAGCGTATGATCCATTTCCTCGGGGTCTCAGTAAAATTGCAATGATTTATAGCGTAGTGGGTTCTTCGCAAGTGCACTTGTATTGGTTGCCAAGGAAGCCCATAAGCGCATGATCCATTTCCTCGGGGTCTCAGTAATGTTCTTCGCCCCGCCCCCTCCGTCTCTCTCACAAGTCAACGTATGTTATACAGCATGACCGGAGAGGGAAATAGCGACCGGGCGTCACCGAATGCAAATTACATAACTGGTGGGCCGTTTAAAGCTTCCAACCCATTACACAGGGCTGAGCCATAATTCTTCATCGTCGTCAGTCGTCGCGTCAACAAAGTGCACATAATGCCTCACAGACCTGTAGCTGGTGCCTCGCTTCTCCGCCGAATGATGAATAATGGCTTAGTAGGTGCTTCCCATCTTCACAAAAATTGTGATTTACGGCGTAGTGGGTACCTTTCTAGTGTACTTGTATTGTAGCCCCAAGAGAGCTTACAACGGGCTCTAGAAACGCCGCTCTTCCAGCTTTCGCTGTGACTGTGCTGCGGTTTCAGCGCAGGCCTGGCGTTTTTTCGATGTTATTCCTTTTCGGATATTTGGAGCTTCGTGAGTAGATAAGGCGGCGCTCCGACCGCGCTATCAAAGAAATAAGCCAGCGGTGTTCATAACAGTTGCGCACGCATAGAAGTGGGTGGGAGACGTCACGTAAAAATCGCGACCCTGTTGCTATTGCACGTTTGAAATAATGCTAGATAAGAATTTGTTTCAGAGTAGGATAATACAATTCAAACTTCATGCTCTTTAATCAGCGCTGCATAGGAGATTATTCCAGTGCGCAGACTCCTAATGCTTATCTTTAAAATGAGAAGGTTTTCTTAGCGAACCCAAGTCACATTGCGAGTATCTATCTATCTATCTATCTATCTATCTATCTATCTATCTATCTATCTATCTATCTATCTATCTATCTATCTATCTATCTATCTATCTATCTATCTATCTATCTATCTATCTATCTATCTATCTATCTATCTATCTATCTATCTATCTATCTATCTATCTATCTATCTATCTATCTATCTATCTATCTATCTATCTATGCTCTCGCTAGCATGCCCTACAACATGGGCTCTCATACTGGGTTCCGCGAAACTCAGAGGTTCTGTATAGGATACCTTAAGGTACCGCGAGCGACCACAACGAATTCATCCCGCTCCCGTTTTACTCCCATTAACTGCCAATTTATTTATCTAGACAAGCAAATATGCATTGAATTTTGCATTTACGAAGCCATTGCACGCCGCATCCCCACATACGGTGTCTGTGGGTACCGAGAGACCCATTCGGTAGCAGCACTAAAAACTCGTCGTCTAGTGCGCGACATGAAACTTGCACGATTCATGGACCCATGGTGATAGAACGCGCGGAGCGCCGGTAATTCATACTCGCGAGCGTTCAAACCAGTTCGAGAGGCATTAACAGGCACCTCGGCGCTTTATTCGTGGCTCATGGCGGGTCTGCGATCACGCAGCACAGTTTTCATACACGGTTATTTGCCACTGCTCTAAGTCGGTGTTGTAATCAAAACGCGCAACGAGCGCTATGATACACTCTAATCACGGTAACGTTTAGGACAGCATAAAAAGACATGTAACCTAAAATTTATAAGTTACATGGCTGTTACAGCAATTTTATCTTTTTGTTTTTTTCATTTCCCTCTCTCATAAAGGTTACATCGACAGTAGCGTGCCAAGTTAAAAGCTAAAGCACCGCGATGAGCATTGTAACCTTTAGATTGTAACTTATATAAGCGCAATGACTCATCCGTCAGGGGACCTACACTATGGAGTGGAAGTTTATTGATCAATGTGTCACATCGCGATCTGTCTTGTTCAAGGCTGGCTTTATCAATTGAACAGCGGATGATGTACACACAGAACAGGTCTCGACAGCAGAAAAGAAAATCACAGAAGCAGCGATTTTACATTGCGGCATACTGAGGCAAGCGATGGTGGGGTATGAACTAAAATTGGAGTTCAATAAGGTGAGCCCGCTTCCAAAACCCGTAATTTATGAAGTGACATAATCTGCGCAGACATCGGCAGAAGCACAAGAACGAAAAACTATCGTATGTTGGTCAAATGTTTGTGCTAAACAACGTATTAAGTAGCTCTTATATCTCTTTTGCTTTTAAGCCGCAGAAGTAATTAATTTGCCTCCGGGAAGCTTCGCATATGGCGACAAGATAAAGTACTGCGAGTACACGACAACCGACCAAATTAAACTGACGATGCGATCGAAGAACCATCCCGTGGGGCGAGAAAAATATTTTTCCGAGACTCGCAATACAATTTATTCGAATTTCGCTGTCGTGTTGTCTAGTTTGTTTCTTTTTTTTTTCGCGTTATAATTAACGGATCGTAAAGTGCAGCAAACGTCACGGGACAACATAGCACCAAACACGCTTAACCGTAATCAATTCGCCAACACGGGAGAAAAAGATGCCGCTGAGTTCACAAAACAGCGTGGGACGGCCGCTCCAGTAGAAAGGCCGCGTAGAGAGATGTATGAGCTCGCGGTGAGTAACAAATGTGGCGTCCTCGAGGCGCCGCTTCGACTTTATCGAACCAGGGACGGCGTCATCTCTCCTAGGCTTTGCACAGCTTGAGGTGTATGCCGGGAAGAGCATTCGAATGCGAGGCGGTCGGTGCGGTTGTTGAAGTTCGCGTTTGTGCAGTGCTGCTCTTTGTTTCATCGATTTATCCAGGTTTTACACTCCCTGCTTTGTTGACGTGCGTGGTCTAATCGTGTTGTGTACGTGAGTGGCGTGTAACTAGTGATACAGCACGCAAGGACAGTCATTAACGTGCGCGATCCGCCGCAAATCAGCCACGAGGCATTGCAACGGGCACGCTCAGTGGGCTGCGCGGCCGTTGCGACGAGCTGCATTGCTGATTCTTCGCTTGAGACTGGCAATTGTCGAGCGGGTTGCATCAGTTGTTACGTTGCCCGAAGACAGTAGTAAATGTGATTTGCAGGTAAGCAATATTCTCTCTTCAGTACGTTATTTGCTTGTGTATATGTACTTATGTCGCGTGTTTACCTGAATTCATGCTCATGCTTACGCTACTGTACGAGATGGGTCGTGTCATACTTTTATGTTTTAAATAAATCGTGTCATACTTTTATGTAATGCATTGTTATTGGCAGTATTTGCTCTGCGTTTGACATTACAAGATGAGTGTTTGGGCGTATATTATCAAACATCCGACTAAGATCATTCGTTATCATACACGTTTATGTGAGAAGAGATGGACAGAAGTTTAACCCTTCTTGCTGTCGCCGTCTTGGTACCTTCAACCAACGCTTCAACACGCTCGATGAAGGCTGCAATCACGGTGTGTGTACTGTAGGCGGCATAAACAAAGTGCCCCAGATCAGCTTTGCCCAGACGAGCTCTGCGTGCGCAGTAACTCGCTCCTGTCAATGGCAGTCTGGGCTGTTTGTCATGTCCTTGTCACCGGTACATGATATTTCGTGGCGTGTATACGCAACCTTTCGCCATGCTTCAAAATCGGCTGCGGTAGTTTTAGGTGGACGAGTGAGAGTTTAAGGCGGTAATGCGGGCTAGTTGGTTGTGATCACTGGTGTTCATTTCGGTAGCTCAAAGAAAATTAGACACATTTAAAAAAAAAAGCCCTCGTAGAGTGATGCAGCGCGTCGCGCCTGTGCAACGGGTTTTTGTGTGTTTCCTTGCAGTAAAGTCAGTTGATCTCTAGCGCCCGTCCTGTCTACGTGTCCTCTCTTGTCTTTATAAATTGTTTTGCGCTACCGAAATGAATAAAGCTTTAAGTACACGAAAGACAATGAAATGGCGTTAAGAGTGCGTTTTAAGTGTAGTTTTAAGTGTCTTAAAGGAAATCACAGCATCCTTCCGTGTGTAGCTGAATGTAGCAAACCCGAGGCACTGAGCCGACCGAAGTAAACATTTAATACACACACGCACAAAAGGACGTTTATGACGTGAAAAAATAAATTGCTAAATCCAGTGCTTTGGCTGAGCACGTTTCAGGGGACACGCAATCGACTGGGGGAAGGCACGTGCTCGCGCTAGAGAAAAATGACTGTCACGACGTCTTTATCTCGAGTCGCTCTTGATACCGACTACTCCGTGTGTGTGAGTGCGTACGTGTGTGTGTGTGTGCTCGTGCGCGTGTGTGTGTGTGCTCGCGCGTGCGTGTGTGTGTGTGTGCTCGCGCGAGCGCGTGTGTGTGTGCGTTTGCGCTGGCGCGTGCGTGTGCGCTCGTGCGCGTGTGGTTGCTCGCGTGTGTGCTCGTGCGCGCGTGTGTGCTCGTGCGCGTGTGCGTGTGTACTCGCGTGTGTGTGTGTGTGTGCTCGCGTGTGTGTGTGTGCTCGCGTGTGTGTGTGCTTGCTCGCGTGTGTGCTCGCGCGTGTTTGCGTGTGTGTGTGCGCGCGTGTGTGTGTTCGCTCGCGTGTGTGCTCGTGCGCGCGCGTGCGTGTGTGTATATGTGTGCGCGCGTGTGTGTGTGTGTGTGTGTGTGTGCACGCGTGTGTGTGTATGTGTGTGTGTGCTTTTTGCTTTAGTCGGCTCAGTGCCTCGGGTTTTCAACGTCACCACGTATCAACCCAACCAGACGGGCTTCCGTCAGACTTCAAACTTCTGCGTCTTGACCTAACTTGAAACCTTACCACAAATATATGCTGAAGTCATCTTCATTCCATAGTTGCACTCATACAGATCACAATGTACGGCATTCAAAATTCAGATAATTCATGCTCATACGCTGCTGTAAGAGTTGGGTCGAGTCAGAAAAATAAATTGTCATGCTTTTACGCATTGTTGCCGGCAGTATTTGCTCTGCGTCGCTCGATTACGTCTAACTGCTTCGCTATCAAAACGGGGCAGCTGAGAATATGTTACGCGATAAGCGATACGCTGTGGCTTAACGATTTTTCAGATAGCACGAATGCCAGCAATCGTGCGACGTAGGAGTTCAAAGGGGGACATGGTCAGTGTGGTTGGTATGTCTTTTGATGTCCTTAGTTCCTTGGCGATAAAAATTTGTTCTCTGGCACTGAGATAACTTTTTTTGTGTTCTCGTTCTGTTCTAGGGTGCAAGAAACGTGTCATTGTGGTTAGAAAAAAATGAATCACTATACATGTGATTTAACTGTCAAAGCCGGAATGTTTAAAGGTACGTAGACAACACAAATGATTTTTTTCCCGCCATATTAAATGTGTTGCGTTGGAAATGTTTACAGCATACATCCCGCCCAAGGCATGCTGGGATGTTCTCCTATCAGGCAGCTTGGAAACATCCAGACGCCGATATGCCTTACGTTCGGTGCAGCCGAGGTTATGAACTGTCAAGTGGAATATGCCCCTTGAGGAAAACAATTAGGTACGAGCATATTCAAGCTCCACGTGAAATGCCAAGTATGGTCACTGAAAAATGTAAATTGCAATGTTTCTGTTTCTAATCACCTGCTGTCGTGTTTCTGCTACTCAACTGTTACTTACATTATTGTATTGCTGACTCTGGTACTAAACAGAAGTAAATTGCATTTGGGATTAACGTGCGTTTTCAAATAAGATTTTTGTTTTCCGATAAACGTATTGCACAGGATAGTAGACTTGAGGAACGCTTATGTATTGGTCAAGTAACACCCTTTTTTTCTGGGGGGGGGGGGGGGTTGGAGTATGTGTCTCACATTACGTGCTATCGGCAGTTGTGTGCAAAGTGGCAGTAACCGTTGGAATAGTGCAAAATAACGGTCCTCTCTTTTTAGGATCGACTGTCCAGCGAGGAGATTGCGGTATCAGCAACTGACATATTGACTGATGAAACATGATGGTGCGTGCAGCAAGAGAGGGTTTGACTGCAGATCCTGACCACCTGCTCCTGTCAATTTGTACCAACCACAGGCGAAAACAAGAAGAAACGCTTTGAATACCTGCGGTCTTCTATCAGCTAGACAAGTCCCTGAAGCTATAAATCAATAAACTTGATGTATTCTGCTTTGGAGGCATAAAGCAATGAAATATGAATTCTTTTCGAATAGTGCATGTTTTTTTTTCTTCAGAAAATTTCTTGTGAGCACGCACAACCCGAGCAACAAAAGTAAAGGACTGACAATCACCCTCTTTTTGGCTGCCCTCTGGGTTTCAGCTGTCCTGCAGTACCAGCATTTATGGTATGCCGCACACACTAGTGTACTTAAGGAGAAGCACGACGCTGATCACGTATTATTTGCAGGGGGCTCCACTCAGTATAACAGCTCTACCCGTGGCCTACCCACCCAGATGTCGCCTAACAAAGGGTATGTGCCTCTTTTTTCTTTCGTTCTTCTTTCTGCGACACATTTCGGACCACTCGCTACACGCATGATGATCGGCCCAGCCAAGTGTCGTCTAGCAAGAGAAGCGTGGCTCTTCCTTTAGGGCTTCTTTCTGTGCACGCCTAACCTTTTGTACTTCTTTCTGCGGCTTTATTATGCAGCGTACAAATATGTACACAGAGTAATGAGAACTTTCACGGCGGTGTCATATGGCCTGCCCTGTCCTGAATACACACGCTGGAGCTTTGGAATAATTCTCGTACATGTCTGCATAGATCACGACAGTTGCGGTGTCCGTGGCAAGAGATGTACGCTTCCCTAATCGCAAGAAAAAACACAAAACAATTTCCTTTGGAGTTGGCTTAGAGCTTGCATGCATCATAACGTCACACCTTCGCCCACAAGCATCGCGTCGTTCAAATGCGGTCTGCCACTAAAACGATAATTAAGAAGAGCAGGTGATTGACAGATATTCTTAATCATGAGTTGTGTCATGTGTATCAGACAAGTATCCTCTCTTGATCCAATTACGTAGATGCTTAAGCATTACAATTTGCATCTATCGAGAAAACCGCGTTCCGGCTCTTGATATGCGCTCTTGGTATTCTTGTATGTTTTGCGTATGCATACATTTGCATTTACTGCGTGTTTTTCTGATAATATCATTCAGCATTCGTATATAATATGCACAAACGTACCAGCCAGCTACTTATTACGCGATGATTTCAGACATTTCTTTGGGTTTTGCGAGAAGTACGTAAAACTGACTTAACGTGGCGTATGGCGAGTGGTCTATATATCAATTTTGAATATACTCTACGCCGTGAGGAGCAGTGTTAATTCTCCGCGCACTTCTTTACCGCCTTCAGCAGCTTCCCTGCTTTGTCAACTTCCCATTTTGTCAGTATCCACGTTTCCAATGCTGATCCCATATTTGAAGGTGAACAAAATGGCAAATAGCCCTATAACAAATAGACGGCTGGTATTTATTATCGGATAAGACACAGTTTGATAAGCACGAATCACACAGTCAATGAAAGTGCACGAGCAGCAGAAAAATAATTGAAGTGTTATAATCACGACAGCCTATGCTTAAACTGCATAGAAGTTGGACCAAGAGAGGATGGCCTGACACGTATACCATGATACTTTTATAAAATCTCTGGTCTTCACTGATATTGACGGGTCAACCACATTTTAATAATAATCGCGGTTCATCATTGCTGTAGTGCATGCCAACTCCAAGTCGCCTCGAATATGCGAATGTTTTGTTAGCTGCCTCTTCTAATGAGCGAAGGCGACGCGTTTGGCCTCGGTCACCGCAATTGTCACGTTGTATAAGCAGTCATGCACTTGATTTATTACAATGCGCCATCGCGTGTGTTCCGAGAAGCACCTTCCATGTGACACCTTCCGCAAAGGTTCGCATTTCTTAGCGTACGTATATGGACGGTGTATTAAAACTGCACAAGGAAGCGCGGAAAAAACACGAGGCATGCGCAGCACGAAGTGCGACAGAGTGGAAGGCTGTGCTTCCGTTGCTGTGGCACAACTGGCTGATCCATGTGATGAGCGTAACCTCCTGGAATGCGTCGAAGAAAGAAGAGCGAAGGAAAGAAGAGGCGCAGAGCGGTGGCCGTATAAAATCTCCTGCAAGCCGTTTTGTGTAAACACTATACCGTGTACTGTACAACGTAACCTCTATTTTTACGTGATGTGGCCGTATAAAATCTCCTGCAAGCCGTTTTGTGTAAACAGTATACCGTGTACTGTACAACGTAACCTCTATTTTTACGTGATGTGGCCGTATAAAATCTCCTGCAAGCCGTTTTGTGTAAACAGTATACCGTGTACTGTACAACGTAACCTCTATTTTTACGTGAGAATGCTCGATACTGTGAACGGGTACTAAAGGTTACTAGATAACTTCTATTTTATAAGTACACAAATTTGTGAAAATGTGCACCTTTAGTAAACGTTACCGTGCTTAGAGTGTACGCGTAAGAGGCGTCGCTTCGTGCCGGTTGTGGGCTACACGAGCAGTAATCCTTAGCTTTACGACCGGTGTAGGTGAAAGGCCGTTTGGCTGTGCAACTGGCATGCCTCCTACTTTTTCTTTTTGCAAAAATAAAACGTTTGTCTTAACACATTGCTTACGCTACGCGGTTCCCGAAGCGTGCAGTGTATGGTGGGCGGGCGCTTTAAGTGAGTCGCGGAGCGGAGAGGGGGGGGGGGGTATCGCAATTCTATGTTTTATATAACAGGAGTTCTACATCAGCGGTGATGACCTTCAATGTTAGAGAAAAGAGAACAGGTCAACGCGCACAGTGTTAATACTATGGTTGCGCTCCCCCCCCCCCCCCCCCCTTTCCCCACTTTCAATTGTCTTCATGCTCAAGTAAAGTTATTGTATTCCGCGGCGCTCTGGAAAAGCCGTCCGGGTTCCCCAAGGCCAGACCGTTTGAGAATCCCTGCCCTACAGCATAAAATCAATGAAAGAGACCTTTCTCTTCAATTATATGAATATGGAAACCGGTGCTCGGCTAGTCGATGCCATCATCTTGTCTCGAAAGCGCGCGAGCCACACGGAATAATGGATTTGCGAAACTATAGTGCAATTCTGCTTCATCCGAGCCTTTCAATGCCGAATTGCAAGTTGGGCATTACACGAAGCCTTCACTTGCCAACGTTGAGATTTTATATTTCATTCAAGGCATATCTTAAGAGATAAAACTGAGTAATGTAAGATCGCTGGCTGCTCTTCGCTTACGGAAACATTTAAATTACAGCGGCGTAAAGCCAGCTTCGCGATGTTATATTTATTATCATTTGAATTGTGTTTGAGTTTCTTGCCCCACTTTTTTGCACAAAGCGTGCAGGCTAATTTGGATCAGAAAAACTGTGTGCCGCTTGCACTAGTGGCGTATCAAAAATTTCACAGGTAATCACGCAAGAAAGAGATATTAATTGTTGGGGTTTAACATCCCAGAACGACGATGCGATTAACACAAGAAAAAAAAAAGTCTTGCCTGGAAAATGATTTCAAAGGCTATATAAGTATACTGAAATGTATATCTAAGCATCAAATTACTTCAGAGGTACGATAATTCTTCTAAACGGCTTTCTATAATGCGAAGCACTCAGTGAGGAGGAATTCATCGCATTATTCAGCTTTGAGATAAATCAATGTATTTGTGTCAAGACGTGTTTTTCACTATTGCATTTTTGTTATGCACACATGTACGTGCATTCTGGTATATATCAAGATAATGAAATGCATACTCAGGCCTATACCATGCATGATCTGGCACTCAATTTTGCCATACTGATGACATGTCAATTTTGGTAGCTATATACGATGTTATTAAAACGAAGGCGAGAACACTAAGATAGTGCCACGTAAATCATGGCATATACATGATACGCATGTCATTATTTTCATGTTGCGACCCGTCATTCGTGTTTGTCATGTGCTGATGTTATGCCATACTAACTTTAGTAAAGATGAAGTTAACGAAACGGCCACGAGAGCACAAACTGGTAGTCGGCTGGCTGGCTGGCTGGAGATAGATAGATAGATAGATAGATAGATAGATAGATAGATAGATAGATAGATAGATAGATAGATAGATAGATAGATAGATAGATAGATAGATAGATAGATAGTGAAGGCGTTTATTGACGGCGGGATTGACGGCGACGGTGCACAACGACAGTCGACGGAGCGCAGACTCGCAGACTGTCACGAGTACGAGCACGAGGGACGCGCTCTCCGAGAAGAGGCGAAGAGGGCGACCCACTAGAAGGCGCTCGAGAGGACGACCCATTACAGCGTTCCACTGCTTCTCTACAATTACAGGTGCCCGTTCTTTGAAGAAAAACTTCTTCATTCCAAGCAACAAACCTAGAACGTAAGTAGAATAAAAACATCTCCAGAAAGCCACTCACGCTAACACCTGCCTTGTTTTGAAAGGGAACTGCTCCAAACTGTTTCATCATTTAAGAAGCGCAAAATGACACGGGGACGAAGCATAGACACACACAGAACAAGCGCTTGTCCTGCGTGTGTCTATGCTTCGTCCCCGTGTCATTTTTCGCTTCTTAAATGATGAACCATTTCCAACTAGGCCAAACAGCCGTTTTGCTGTGCTCCAAACTGATCAGTTTGCCTCTCGACACATTCTAAAATCAAGTCATGGGGAAGGGAATAGTACATATCTTTAACATCAATTTAAAAATATTTAAGGGACCTGTGATGGTTTTCTTTTAGAAAATCCAAAACCTGCTCTGAATTCTTTAGGTAAAAAGGGTCATCAAAACCGATTAACTGAAGTTGATCCTGTAAAAACAAGCCCATTGACTTCTGCCAGGTGACCTCAGTAACAATGACGCGAAAAGGCCAATCATCTTTGTGCGTCTTAACTGGGAAAACATGGACAGGCTACACTTTTTCGAAGTACTTATACACGTTCGCAGTTTTGGTATAACCAGGTTTTCACATAATTTCTTTGCTTCGGCTTTCACTTTTGACACTTTCACTTTTTACACGGAATGTGTAGAGGGCATGATCTATAGCATCGCGCTAACGTGCGGAAAACAGTACGCCGGTCAAACTGGCCGATGCGTGAACGACCGCTTGCGCGAACATAGCAACAATGTTCGGCAAATGAACAGTGGGCACTCAGCCCTTCATTGCAGCACGTGTGACTCTGCTGAGTGTAAACCCCTATTCGAGAGGTGCCGCGTGGTGGGGCGATCTGCTTCTCATTTAACGCGGGAAATAAAGGAGGCTGCAGAAATCGCGAAATTTGGCGATAAGTGCGTGAGTGTCCCGTCCATTGCCTTGATGGGAAAAGAAGTTCGGTACATGTCCCGTGCGCATGACCACCGCAAGTGATGTGGGCTGATAACACTGTTTTGTGTTTTTTTTTTGCAAATAAGTGCTTTGCAATCTTTTTTTGTCCCCGTGCCCTTTCCTTATATTCTGTCTCGTTTCGGAAATAAACTTCAGTTGTAAGTCAGCGCTTGTCTGTCTTTCTTCCTGGTCCTTCGTCCTCTTTTTCGCTGTTAGTAACATTATGGATCACGAACTTGCCCAACGAATCGCTCTCTTACGTTGACGGTCTTGAAGTCGGACCACGTCGTAAAATCAGATGCGTGGTTGTTGTACCACAGGTCGGCCACACTCGCGAGGTAGAAAACCAAGTTGGTCAAGTTCCCTGCCTCGTCCCATTTATTGAGGACACTCACACATTCATAGATCGCGAGCCAGTCCTCCACGTCGGTCCCATCTGCGCCAGTGAAGACTGGGGGGTCGCGGATACGAGGGACACCGGGACAAGCGGTCGGAGCAGGGGGTGGCGTTTGCTGAGCGGCGTCTTGCGGCATGGTAGATGGCACGGTACGGGATCGAAGCTCCAGGGGCATCGAATGGAGACCGAAGTTGTGGTGACGGTACAGCACTCTCCACCACTTTGTAAAGGCGTTTATTGTAGGGGTGTGCGAATATCAAATTTTTCGAATACGAATCGAATACGAATATCCACCTTCGAATATCAAATCGAATATCGAATATAAAAGGAAAAATGCCTCCACAGTAACAATATTTTATTTAACATGTAGCTATTTGAAAAAAAAAAAAAACATTAACAGCCTGACTGGCAACACAACATACACTGCTATCTCCAGAACACAAAGGCCAGCACAATGCACATCACAACACAAGCAAATATCACGGCACAATGAAAGTAATGACTAGATGTTATGATGACGAAATATGAGTTGCTCCACATGATCAGGCAGCAAGCGCTCCCTTCTAACAGAGACAGCTCCCCCCCCCCCCTGCCTCTGAAAAGGCATGCTCGCTTGGAACAGAAGTGGCTGGTATAAGGAGGTACATGGGGCAAAGCTTTGCCAGACTGGGGTATCTGAAGGTGCCTACAGTCCGCCACCTGTCACATGGGTCACTGTCTTTCTTCAGAAGTGGCCTCGCATAGTGAACGAGTGGTAGTGCTGCACGTTACGGCCGCATATTATTGAAAATGTACGGTTACATGATCGCCAACAGCGCTGCACGTCGGAGACGCACCAGCAATAAATCATACGTATTGGGGCCCTCGTCGCAGGCAGATATCGTGCCTCCGTGTACTTACGATGTTTATCGCTCCTATCGGCAACGTTTTTAGCTACACGAACGCAGCAGAAATGTGGAAGACGAGTTATTTTATGCATGATAATCGAATCGCATATTCGAATTCTTCGAATATTCGAAGTTATCGAATATTCGAAACTTTTCGAATACACAATTTTCAAATCGAATAGGAATATTTCGAATGTAATATTCGATGAATATTCGAAACTTTCGAATATTCGCACACCCCTAGTTTATGGACGGCGGGATTGACGGCGACGGTGCACAACGACGACAGTCGACGGAGCGCAGACTCGCAGACTCTCACGAGCATGAGCACGAGGGGCGTGCTCTCCGAGAAGAGGCGAAGAGGGCGACCCACTAGAAGGCGCTCGAGAGGACGACCCATTACGGCGTTCCACTGCTTCTCTACAAGATAGATAGATAGATAGATAGATAGATAGATAGATAGATAGATAGATAGATAGATAGATAGATAGATAGATAGATAGATAGATAGATAGATAGATAGATAGATAGATAGATAGATAGATAGATAGATAGATAGATAGATAGATAGATAGATAGATAGATAGATAGATAGATAGATAGATAGATAGATAGATAGATAGATAGATAGATAGATAGATAGATAGATAGGGGTGTGTCCAGATAAGATCGAACACGAGGTCCCGGTCACCATTCCCGATTTTGATGAAACTTGCTGTAGGTCTAGGCATTACACCCATAACAACGGTTTCGAAGTTAGTATTCCGAAAAAAAAAATGTTGTTCGCCTGAAAAAAAAAATACAAATTTTGGCCGCAAAAAACATTTTTCCGCCAATTTCGCGATTTCTGAATTTTGAGCGCGCATAGGGAAAAAACGGTGCACTTCTCGGTCACAATATTTATTACCCTCAAAGAACAAGCTTAATACAATTATTTGAATCTATTCTTTTTCTTGCTTGTCGAAGCATTTTTGAAGAAAAAAATCACAAACTTGGCAAATTGCACAAAATACCTGTATTGAGGAATTTATTGCTGCAAAGAAGTTGAAGTAAGGATAATAAAAATCAGTACATATTAACTTTGATACTTTCGCTCTCTTTTAAAATAATTTTCGTGGTTTTATCACGCTCCATTTTACTCGATAATTGGGCTGGAACATAAGTGATGTACTAAAAACGCCTAACTTTGAAAACAGTTTTCTCAAAAAGGCCATTTTTAATTTTTTTAAAACCCCTCTGATTGAAGTCAAGGACGTCATCTATCATTCTGCATAAAAAAAGTTGCATTATTTGGTTCTTAACGAGTTATAATGCGTCAAATCTGACCAAGTCAGCCTAGCGGCCACGTCGTTCGTTATGTGCTGACACACGGATATAAGTTGTCCAAAATACTTGTACGTGACATAATCACAAATCAGTCGCTCCACACCAACAAATGCGCTGCCAGGTGTCATGGTTCAGGAAGCTTTGTCTTACGATCAGCCGCATGACAAACCCGCAGTAGCGGCCGCTCTATGCTACGGGCGCTCACATTACATGAGTGCCGCTTCGACTGCGGATGAGCTCCGCTTGTGCGCCAAACAAAGCTCAGAGGACGAAAGAGAGAAGGAATGCATCAATATGAAAGTTAAAGGCTGTTAAGTGCCAACAAAAGCCATAGTATACAACTAAAACTCTGCCGGTAATTTTGCACTCTAAAAAGAAAGATTATGACTCTGTGCACTGGAATAAGCTTCTATGCAGCGCTGATTAAAGATCATGAAGTTTGAATTGCATTATCCTACTGTGAAACAAATTCTTATCAGTGCTCATGATACACATAATGGTAATTAGTTACGTTATCTTAAAAATATATCAGGGTGTAAAGGAAAAGGAAATATTTCCCTTAATGCAAATTTAGGAGGTTAAAGGGGTCATGAACCACTTTTAGAAGTAATGATCTAATGACCTCAGTATCAGAGTTTACTGCCTCCCGAATCGATTGCCGCAAAAATTTCTCGAATCCGTCAAGAGCGGAGTTGCGGGGGTTGAGCGCACGCTCTCAGCGCTTTCTCTCTTTTTTCGTGCTGACGAGCGAACTGGAAGCTAGACAGGGAGGGATGGCACGGGGGAACGAAGTTACGTCAGCGCGCGTCATGAAACGCGATCGCTCTCCCGCTGTGATTCGCGTGCGCGAGTGCGGCTACCATGTACTGAGGAGAGGAGTGCGGCGCCTGCAAGTGGCGGCACCCCGTGGCAAAAAGCGCATCTGATCCGAAAGCCGCTCTCGATTTACGTCGGCTATCGGCCAATAAGCATGCTATGTCTCTTGCGACGTAAACTGGCAGATCCGCTGCGTCAACGTGCAGACGCCCCGCCCACCGATGAGAGTGAGAACCGGCCTCTGTTTGAAAAGAGGGTGCCTGGGGGAACGGCAACTTCGCGCTCCGCTTGTGGCCTTTACGCGGCGCGCACGACTGTAACATTTGGCAGAGCAACTCATAGCCGTGTCAGCTTTCCACGGGATGCGTTTTTTCAACAAGCCCGGGGGGTGCTTCATGACCCCTTTAACTGGAGTCCCCGAAAAAAGGGGAGAGAGAGGAAAAAAGAGGAGAGCAGAAAGGCAAGCAATCGGACGGAGAGGTACAGTATAATACCCTACACTGGGGCAAAGTGGTTGAAAGAAAAGAGATCAGAGAGAGACAAAGACAGGAAAGACACAAAATCCCAATCGGCCACTACTTCAACTGACTGTGACTACACAATAACACTTGCCTATTGCAAGAAAAACACATATAGAAGCTACAGCTCCTTGCGAAGCTCTGTTGTCCTTCAAAACTGCAACAATGCCTTCTTTGTCCTCTGCTGCGATAACTGACGTAGTTGAAATTCCAAAACCGTTTTCTCTGAAAGAAGTCTTTCGTCTAAGCAAACTAACGCAATTTCGAGCAATTGTGTTTGTACATTACAGTGAGGACAGTCAGACAGGATGGAATGGAATTCATGTTCGTCATGTGCTCTTGTCATGCCATAGTAATTTTAGTATAGATCAAGTTAACGAAACGGTCCCGAGATCACAAACTCTCCTCGCGACCACAGTCATCCCACGCAGTGCCAGAGTACCACTTCGGACACTCACTCACTCACTCACTCACTCACTCACTCACTCACTCACTCACTCACTCACTCACTCACTCACTCACTCACTCACTCACTCACTCACTCACTCACTCACTCACTCACTCACTCACTCACTCACTCACTCACTCACTCACTCACTCACTCACTCACTGTATTGCACATCATCACAGTGTATCGATAAAGCACCTTTTTTTCTTCATGTCCAGTGCATTTCCTTTCAGTGTTTACATAAAAAAAAGTCGGCAGATCCCACGCACTGTGGGAATCGATGTAATGCGAAGCAGCCAGCAAAGAGCTGCATACATCGCCTTGTTTGTCTTTGAGCCAAATGAAATCATTCATGCCATGACATCTAGTCCACCATATATCGCATGTTCGCCATGCACGCATGCATGCACAATCTAGTATACACCATGCCAATGAAACGCATATTCTGGTATATACAATGCATTACCTGTTGTTTATGTTCATCACGCACTCGTGTCGTGCCAAACCAATTTTGGTATATATCCAGTTAACAAAACGGCCGGAAGCACACCATGACAGTGACATGTAAATCATACCGTACATGACATGCATAACATGATTCGCATGTTAAGACCTCTCATTTATGTTCGTCACACAGTCACATCGCGCAATATCAATTTTGGTGTATATCAAGCGAGCGAAATGGCCGCGAGTGCACCACGAGTATAGCATGTAAATCAAGCCATACATGACATGCATGTCATGATTTTCATGTTCACACCTTTCATTTACGTTCGTCATACAGTCTCTTCGCGCAATACCAATTTTGGTGTATATCAAGCTAGCGAAGCGGCCACGAATGCATCACGAGCGTGGCATGTAAATCATGACATACATGACATGCATGTCATGGTTTTCATCTTACCAACTGGTATTCATGTTCTTCATACAGTCACTTCGCGCAATACCAATGTTGGTGTATACCAATCTACTGAAACGGCCGCTAGCGCACCATGAGCGTGGCATGTAAATCAGGTTGTACATGACTTGCCCGTCATGATTTTCGTGTTACTACCTCTCACTTACGTTCCTCATACGGTCGTGTCGCGCAATACCAATTTTGGTGTATATCATGCAAGCGAAACGGCCGCAAATGCACCATGAGCGTGGCATGTAAATCATGACATACATGTCATGGACGTCACGGTTTTCATGCTACGACCTGTTATTCATGTTCTTCATACAGTCACATAACACAGTACCAATTTTGGTGTATATCAATCTAGCGAAACGACCGCGAGTGCACCATGAGCGTGGCATGTAAATCATGTCATACATGACATGCATGTCATGATTTTCATGTTACCACGAGTCACTTATGTTCTTCATACAGAAATGTCTCGTCATACCAGTTTTCGCATATATCCCTTCATTTAAACGGCCGCGAGCGCCCAGTGACCATGTCATGTAAATCATGCTGCACATGACATGCGCGTCATGATTTGCATGTTAGGGCCAGTCATTATGTTCGTCATGAATTCTTGTCACGTCGTGCCAACTTTGGTGCATATGAAATTAACGGAACGGCCGCAAGAGCCTAAGGTCGTGGAATGTAAATCATGCTGTTCATGACATGCGTGTCATGATTTTCATGACAAGACCTCTCATTTATGTTTGTAATAAGGCCATGTTATGACACGCCAATTTTGGTATACATCCGATTAACGAAACGGCCAGGAGAGCACGAAGTCGTAGGCGGCTAGATAGATAGATAGATAGATTGATACGCTCAATGTCGCAGAAGTTCGCTAAAAAATGCTTCGCATTTAAAAACCAGGAGGACTAGGGCTCTTTTCAGCGTTTTCATGTGCGCCGCTACAGTACACACTATAATACTATCAGATTAGCAGTACATGAACGTCCGCCGTACACGCATTAAAGGGGCACTAAAGAGAAAAACGATTTTAGCGGCGAATCTGTTGTAGCTCGCCGTAGTTTGTGCGGTGTTGCAAAAAGCTCCACCTGTGGGTACGCGCTACAGGAATTGGACAAGCCCCACTACCGAGTACAGCAGGTGCGAGCGTTAAACAAAAACTCTGCTAGGCGAAGTGAAACAAATGAAGGAGAGAGAGAGAAAGGAAGAGAGAAAAAGAGACAGAAATAAACTGATAGAAAGAAAGAGAGAGAAAAGTGGTGAAGCTCGCACTAAGCCGCGCAAGGCTTGAAACAGCGTAACTGGACGATTATGAAGACTAATCTGGTTGCATCTTGGTTGGTTCTAGGCCTTAGCTAGGTGATGCATGTTCTAGGTTGCTTCTAGGTTGCTGCTAGGCTTTAGCTGGGTGAAGCTAGGTTGTTCCCACGCTGATTCTCAGCGCAGAGAGGCTCGATTTAAACAACAGACAGTCACATACACGACACGGTTGTACATACTCCAGAGACAGAGACTCGCGCTGAAACCAAGCGTACGCACCACTCATATATCTACGGGCACGTCGTCGTTGGCGTAAGGCTTCCATCGCTTCGGGGTGTCCTGGCAGCCGCCGTTGCCTTTCCCGTTCCCTAGTATTCTCTCGTTGTACGAATTCCGAATCTTCGGCTCGTCGTCATCGCTTCGCAGCCATTTCTTTGGGCTAACTGTTGCCTTCTTTCTTAGTGAAGCAGTGGTGAGTATTGGGATTTACCCAACTTCTGTGGCACGTACCCTGTCTATGATGATGATAGTTTTCCGGATCGACTCACAAGGAACGATTTGCTAAATAGCTTAGCTGTTACAGTAGAGAGAAATAAAGGGAATAAATACATAAGAAAGATAGAATGACGGATAAAGACACAGAAAGAGAGAGAAAGACAGAAAGAAACGGACACCATAAAGACAAAGAAAGACAGACAATGAAGCGGATATAGAGAGATGGAAAGGGAATAAAGGACAGAGAGGGAGAGAGAAATAAATAAATAAAAAGAAGAAGGCACAAAAAAGAGATACAAGAAACAGAGCAAAAGAGAAAGAGAGAGAGAAACAGGAAAGGCCGCGCAGCTCCGCTCTTCCTTCAGGCTTGGCACCACTAGAGGGAAGCTGCCACATTTTTTTTTCTCGTATTAGTAAACTACCCTTTCATGATACCCAAAAAATTCGTCTCTTGCCGCGACAAGACGCTTCGTAAGTGAGAAAATGCGGGAAAAGAAAACAGAGGTGGCGATGCCACATTGAAGTTTCCGCACTCACTCGCGGTGGCGTCAAAGATTTTGACGGCTTCCACTCGGGCCGATGTTTGGGCCGGCTAAATCGCTAAAAATGAAGTGCATTGTCTGCTGAGCGAGCTAGAGTCTTGACGTACAAAATTTCGGCAAGTTTTGTTGAGCCATTGGGCCAGCACGCGAACGAAACTCTTTGAAAACCTTACGCCAGGCTGGCATCCGGGCGCTAATTTTCTCTTTCTTTCTTTCTTTCTTTCTTTCTTTCTTTCTTTCTTTCTTTCTTTCTTTCTTTCTTTCTTTCTTTCTTTCTTTCTTTCTTTCTTTCTTTCTTTCTTTCTTTCTTTCTTTCCTTCTTTCTTTCTTTCTTTCTTTCTTTCTTTCTTTCTTTCTTTCTTTCTTTCTTTCTTTAGGACCACCTGAACGCATGAAAGCCTGACTGGGTCTTGCCACCTATAATACAGTAGCTGCAGAAAAACGACATTTGCAAAACATAAAGGACTCATGAAAATCAATCAGCACACTTACTTTAGATGGATGAGATGTACGATTCACGAAAGTTAAAGGCAACAAACATCAACGTTGTAGTGTTTTTTAAGCACTTTCAAAGCGCTTCACATGTAAAAGCACAAACATAGAAAATAATGCAGATATAACTCCCGAAAATTTTATAAAAGGCCAAATTGAAAAAGAAGCATTGACCTTCATTTTACCTGCTATTAATACACCTATGATAGTGAAATGAACGACAACGGAGCTCTCAGGAAGCAGTTCATCAGTCTAAATTGATTCATTCTTTAGCATTGAGCATTGAGCATACGAGCATTGAGCTTATCAAGATCAATACTGCACTGGCGCAGGCATAAAGCTTAGCTTAGGATGTTTTCACCGGGACCATCTGCGAAAAGGCCGCGTCTGGCTGTTCAAACATCGCTTGGCGCACGTGGCGCAAACGAACGAAGCGTAAAACGATGCCTACTGGTTTTCCGTGGCGTCTGCGTTCCCAGACTGCCGTCTCATATTGCCCGTGGCGTGAGACGTCGAGCCTCGGGCAATCGCTTAATCTTACTCCCACGCTCGTGGAAAGATATGCGTGGCAATTTACGTTGCAGCGTGTACGAAGGCCACGTTTCTTAATTACATTACCAGATCTGCAGACACAGCGTGGGTTTGGCTTATTAACGAAGAGGAGCATCTGGAATATCTCTGGCCATAGGTATCCGAATAGTGAACGGCGCCTAAGTTTACTTATGATGATTAGGATAATGACTACTCTGCAATCGGGACGTTCTAGTATAATTGACTTCGGTATTTTTATTTCACAGAAATTCAAAGATCGTACATCCACTGGGTATGAGGCCCACAGGGCTGTCCTGGAATTTTTGTGTACCACTGGGCTCAGCTCTCACGTGTAATGCTCGCACTCTATATACGGTGCGTCTTCTCCTTTTGTTTGTTTCCGTATGTCTGTATTATTCATTTGCCAGTGTGGCTTCCTGGGTTAGTTGCTATGAATCCACCGTAAAATATTGGCTGAGAGGTTTAACACTGTAAACCTAGTTATCACGACCGAGACGTACATTTGGTTTGGTTTCTCAAATACTATGCGCCCAGGCGGAGGCTGCAGTAGCTGCGGTCTCGGCACGCTTTTACACTTGGTAAGCCAGCACCTCTATAACGGGCCAATCTGCCCCTACCTTGCTCCAGTGTTCTGCCAGGTAACTTAGCCTTTGCTTGATGTTTAGCAGCCTGCCTTCTAGCTATGTTCTCGGGATCACTGGATTGAGCCTGTCACGTGCGCTCGCACAGACGGCGCAGCCGGTGCGCCACCCATGACGAGCCTGGGCGACCAAGTGCTGGTGATGCAGTCGTTATACCTTCGCCTAGTCACGTGGTACCGCAGGGGTGAGGATCTGAGCGGGCGCAGCCGCGATGCCTCTCGGCAGCGGACACTTTGCGTGACTTGGAGCGAGAGGGAGACGCAGGGTTGAAAGTAGGAACCGTATTCTGAAGCGATCGTGAACGGTGGCAGCGTCGCCTTGCGTAACGTATTCATTAAGTGAATCAAATGAATCCCCATGACGTCATCATTGCTCTGGCGGCTGGTGTTACTAATGTCTCACACCACAGGTGTGAGTGCACTGTACGAAGCGGAGCGGCCCGAGTGCGGCGTTTTCGAGTGTATACTGGCGTCTACGCAGTGGCCAGGCTTTGTTGTGCTTACTTGAGATATAAAACACGTTGAAAGTGTTTTCGACGTTTCCTGTGTAATCATTTAAAGCACAGTATAATATTTAAAGAATGGAACCTTGTGGGAAATGCATTTTTGTTGGCAGTTTAACATGGCGCACTCAAGGAGTTCACCTGTAGCGCGCCTCCACAGCGACATCCTCTCAACATCTCAATATGTTGCCGGTGCACGATAAACCACTGGAGCAATACGTGGTTCATGCTGCTGGCACGTTAAAACCAAAAAAAAAAAAAACACGCGCTGGCAAAACAACGATTACTGAAAACCCGCCAAGGTAATGCTTACTGAAAGCTTCAGCGTAAAAAATGCTGTGTACATGCACCAAGGATTCAATACTAGAAGCTGCCGTCTGTATCATTGAAATGCTAGACTTCACCACCAACCGACGGTGATAAGGTGTGGTCGTTTGCTCCAGGCAGGTTAAGAACACCGTGGAGCCCCGTGACGTCGACGGAAGTACTAGATGGCGCCATCACGTTTTTCCGGTTTTGCCCAATAGCCAATCAGCGCGCAAAATTTGGCGATTGTCGCCTTTCTCGATTGTTTCATAATACGGCCTCAGCAGCTCCAGCTGTAGCGTCCGAGCTGGCTCAGAACCAAGAGCATTCCCATATTGCCTCGAGCCATGCTACTTCTCTTTTGCTAAGGCCAGCCGGGTGCGCCTTGCGTTGCGCTTCCGCTCCGGCGATTGAAGGTCATTGCGACGCGATGAACCACCTCACGAGACATGGCGTAGTGCAGGGGTCGGCAACCTGCGGTCCACGGGCCTCATACAGCCCGCGGTGCGGTATTATGCGGCCCCCGGCACGACGTCTGATGTCGCTTCCTATCTGAAGGACCACGAAGCAGTTCCGACCTCAGATGGAGTTAGACAGGAACACAGAACGATCGCTTCCAGTTGACATTGTCTCTCAACTTCAAACTTAGCCAGATAACGTGCGTGCTGAAAATAATCATGATGTATATTCCAGTTTTATGCATTATTGTCCATTCGCCGATTTTTTCTTTGCCTGCAAGAAAGGCAGCTTCTCCATCTTTCGGTGTGACTGTGCTGCGTGTTCCGCGCTGGCCTGGCGATTTGTTTTTTTTTCTCACGTGCTGGTTGTGTTACTGGTTGTCTGCCTAGGCAACCGGCAACACAACCAGCATAACACAATAGGTTGTTTGGCCAGCATGTTTACTTTTTTTTTTTGACAAGCACATCTCTCGGTACGCACCACAATGATGAAAAGGCGAGAGATTGGGCAGTAAGCGTCAGGGGTATTGATTGTCACCCAAAACAACGAAGCTAGCACTCAAGCGCAGGGATGCCAAATCGTACATCTCAGCCGATCGACATTCCTTGCTCGTGGAAAGCAGCCTATGATTCAAAAAGAAAAAGAAAATGAAAACCTCGCAAGTTTTCCTTCTCTCGTTATATATCGCATTTATTTTTGCATATTTTTAATGGGCCTCACCTTTCACTAGTGTCGCTTGCTCATTTCTTGTTTGGTTCGGCAGCGTTTGACGCAACGAAGTAAAAGCAAAACAAGACAAAAAATTGGCCGCCTATCTGCGTGCTTCGCTGCAAATGTCGTGTAAAGACGATAGAAGAGGCGCTGTGTGAGATATGGACGCCATCTGCAAATACGTCGGGAAACATGAGTGCTGTGTTGCGTGCTGGTAGTCCCGGCGCAGCAGCAGGCGAAGACCGGCGGTGACCAACGCGACCGGCGGGGACGCCAGCCAGCCCGAAAACGCGGTTTGGCGCGAAGCGCTGAAGCAGAGAAACGTCCGCACTCAACGAGTACTCTCCACACACTCTTTTATTTACACGTCGCCTGGGTAAAACAGGAACGCCAGAGCGGCGCCCACAACCGGCAGCCTGAAGGCCGCCCACAACGCTGCTTTTTCATTTTTTAAATATTTTTTTTTCACCTTCTTGGCCTTCTCAAAACTAAAGTTTTTCAACACCAACCCATGGCATTCGTACAGTGCAATACAGAACCGAAACCGAAACACAACAATGAGCTCGTGCGAAGGGCACGGAGGAAGGCAAATTTCAGCGCAGTCGCATTTTCAGCTTTGTTGAAACAGCGCTCACTAGACGACGACGAAGTAAAAGAAGGCACAGGACAGGCAGCGCCTGTCCTGTGCCTTCTTTTGTCGTCTAGTGAGCGCTGTTTCAACAAAGATGAACGCATACCAACTCGCTCAAGCTTCCATTCTTATGCATTTTCAGCGCAGCTTAAGAAACTAGGGTCCTTAAAATTACGTATGTATGCATTTTCTATTAAAGGAACACGCCACCTAATACTTACCTAGTGATGTTGCACCTCAGATATGCATGATATTTACTTTTTGATCGACAACGTTCACAAGTATGAACAGCCGTACCAGTTCAAGACGGCTGGAGTGGTTCAACTTTGGCCGAGTGGCTGAATCGAGGGACGTGCCGACAAACAGAAAGACAGACAGACCAAAATTTCTGCGTTTAAGTTCCCCAAGAAAGACTATCGTCTTTAAAAAACTTGGAGGACGCTTGAGCTTCGCCTTCAAGAGTAGAACGCGATAGCGTAATCGGGCCCCGTGCGCATCGCCTACTCAATTGCTAGCCGGCCTTCGGTTCTCGGTACATGCCAAGGAAACGATTGACTGTACGCATAACACTGGCCGTTTCAAAGTATCCTAGAATTCCTACTGCAAGTACAGTTGTTAAGTGCCCGTTACGCCATAATTATTAATTTTGCGAATCCGCGAAGGGCCCACTTGGTGTCCGTAAGGCAACACGCGATCCTGAGCAGCTGTTCACTTTGTTGATGCTTTTGCCGATTATGATGATTAAATGTCTGAGCGATTTGTAATGGGTGGGCCTTTAAAACATCCACTCGTTGCGCAATTCACACGCTCTGACGCCCGGATTGATTCTACGCTTCTGCCACACAATATTACATGCGTTAAGGAGACTCCTTCCACTACATGACATTCATATAGTGTTTTTTTTCCGAATCAGTTTCAAGAAATAGTGGTAGAACGACTGTTTGCCACGCAGACTGCCTGGGTTCGACTCGAACCCGTATAGTTTTATTATTTTATTTGCATATTCCTCGATTTTTCGGTCACAGACAAGATCATTTTTTCGCTCACAACCAATAACGCCGACACCGACACCAGAATTTCTGCGAAACGAGCTGTTCAACGCTATCACAATAAAAAAAAAACGCCCAGGCCGGCGCGGAAAGTGCAACACAGTCACATCGAAAGCGGGAAGAGTGGCTGTTGTAGAGGCCGTTGTAAACTTCCTTGAGTAAACTAATAGAAGTACGCTTGCACGGTATCCACTACGCCATGAATCATGTTTTTTGTGAAGTAGGCAAGCCCCCAATATGCAATTGTTCGTCATTCTGCGGAGAAGCGAGGTAGCCGCCACACGTCTGCAAGGCATTGTGGGCCCTTTGTTTATGCTGCGGCTGATGGCGATGAAGAATTATGGCTGAGCACAATGTAGTGGGTGGGAAACTTTAAATGACACTCGTTGCGCAATTTTTCTTGTGTGGCGCCTGGTTGTTATTTTACACCTCTACCACGCTATATTAGACATGTTAATGTGATTCCTTACACCATATGACGCCTGTATAGGGTAGTTTTGCAAAGGAGTTTCAAGCACCGGCGTGGATTTGCGGTAAAGTAGTCGACTGCCACACGGAGGGCCCGGTTTCAAATACCATCCCATGTGGACATTTTTTTTTCTTATTTTTCTCATTTATCACGATATCGATTACGAACACCGGCGGTGGCAGCGGCAGAAAACTACGGCACCGAAAACGACTGTTATGATCTCATAAGCGCTTTCCCTGTAAAAAAAAAAAAGAAACGGGAGGCATACTTTGTGGTTTACCGCAAATTATTGACGCAGCGCGACGTATGACACTAGAACACTACAGCGCTATGTTCTCGTGTTTTCTGTCATCCCGCATCGTTATTTCGCGCATAAACCTGACAATATCCATTCAGTAAGCGCCTCTTTAAAGTGTAATTCCACGTCTGACATCATTCCAGCAACAATCCTTGTTTCACCATCGCCACTTCAAGTGTCCGTGGTCCCCGAATTTTTGTCTTGTAAGATATTATGCCACATGTCGTTTAATTATTGGCCAGCCATTGGTGTCAGTTACATTTAGTGGACACCATGAATAGCACTATAATTTAACAAACCGTTACGCATTTGTGTTCTTCATATTTCTTCCACCCTACCAACAAAGAGAGAGGGTCTCACATGAATATGAACTGTGTTTTAACCTTTTTAAAAGCGCTCCTGAAAATTTCCAGCAAACTGATTGATAAAAAAAATCACAGCATATCCACGGAGTGAATGATGATGAGTGGGCGAAGCTGCGGAGGTTCATCGGTAAACCGTGAATCTTCCGTGAATTCTGCCCAGTACATCATCACCGACGTGAGATCGGGCGCGTTTATACTAAAGGTTCGATGAGTTATGACGACTTGCAGCTCACTTTAATTTTACATGTACGCTGTGAATTTTCATTGTTTAGAAAACCATTGCTTTAGAAAACACCTTGCGTCTTTCGTTAAGCAGCTGGCGTCTTTTTCGTTTTGCTTTAGAAACATCTGGCGTTCTTTCGTTTTGTTTTTACAAAACATCTGGCGTCTTTCGTTGGTTTATTTCATCAATCAACGGCGTTTTGAACAAAATTTTTATTGTTTAATCACACACACAGGAGAAATCTCACCAGGCACTACCTTGGAGGTAAACAATGGCTGCTAATGGGAATGAGAGACAGAAGAAGTCGGCTTTTAGCTAACACTTACACTTCTACAGAGACAGAAGAATTCGGCTTTTAGTTAACGCGCACGCTGCGAATTTTTTATTGTTCAACAACGCACAGGAGAAATCTCCCACCGGCACCACCTTGGAGGTCAAAGGGTAAGACTTGTTACTCACTACTACGAGCACGACGAGGGACGAACGGGTGCCGCCTTAAGGAGCTTCGCCCCTAAAAGAAAACTTCATCGACAGCGAATAAAGAAATATTGGCTAATTCGATGATCAATAATTCGGTAATTGAGTTGAAACACTTAGAAACCGTCGCCTTATCGGGAAAATGGGCGCAAGCGAAGTTTGCGTGCGTGTGCCTGACGTTCTTTCTTTCTTTCTTTCTTTCTTTCTTTCTTTCTTTCTTTCTTTCTTTCTTTCTTTCTTTCTTTCTTTCTTTCTTTCTTTCTTTCTTTCTTTCTTTCTTTCTTTCTTTCTTTCTTTCTTTCTTTCTTTCTTTCTTTCCTTCTTTCTTTCTTTCTTTCTTCACATTTCGCAGTGCTGCCTCCTACCCATTTCCTTCCTCCGTGTCGGGAATGGGACCTTAGTCCACGTGCTCATCAGCTCAACACTTCACTTGCTGGATGCAACAACGATGGTCGTGCGTGCATATACAGGCAACAATGAAATGTAGCAACGTGAAATCACAAGTGACCTCGATAAGAGATCAAATTGCCATATCAGAAACGACTGATCTTCCCCAAGCCCACGATCTAGACAGCATCCATTATTGGAAAACGGCGCATATAAATACGCGTGTGACGGGCGGACCTTCGAGGGCCACATTTCTGTACGCTCGCCGGCGCCGGGGTTTTCGGGTACGATGTCGCCGCCGCCGCCGAAATATGTAAGTTGTAAGAAGCTTCGTTTCAAAACTTCATTCTGACATAGTAGAGCACGATGAAGGCGCATCAAAACACAGCCATGGCGACAGTGTGTGTTCAGGCGCCCCCTCTTGTGACCTTGCCAGCGTGCGCTGCAGTAGTGTTCCGAGATATGTTGAACCGACAAGACGAAACGTGGCATCTCTTAAGGACACGTACGGCGACGTTCGGCAACGAACATGCCCCGCAGCCGTCAGCGAGGCGGCGCTGGAACACGGCACTTTGCCATCACCGACCACAGGGGCCAAACCTTGACACGCGAGAGAGCTATTGAGTGCGTGTGTTTCGAATATCTAGGAGGAGGAGTTCGGCTGATAAGGCGCCCCAGATATTCGTCGCGAGCGTATTTGCTCTTCGCACAGCTCCTACGCGCATGCGCCGAAAAATCACCCGTCTTGGTGGTACAGTGGTTACGCTGCTCGGCTCCTTACCTGAAAGTCGAGGTTTCGATCCGGGCCACGGCGGTGGTCGCATTTCGATGGAGGCGAAATCCTAGGGGCCCGTGGAACTCTGTGATGTCATTGCACGTTAAAGAAAACCAGATGGTTCAAATTTCCGGAGCCTTTCATTACAGCGTGTGCTTCATAACCATAATAACCATAAGCGTGTGCCTTATAACCATAACCATATCGTGGTTTTGGCACGTAAAACGCCATATATCAGCGGAGGAACAGTGGCGTAGCCACGGGGGGGGGGGGGGGGGGGCCGCACACCGGGCCCGTGCCCCCCCCCCCCGAAATTATTTATTGCCATGGCATACACAGCAGAAAATGACACTCGACCACATCTACCTGCCTTGCCCCCACTATAGATAATGGAGGTGACCCATCCCCCCCCGAAAAAAATTTCTGCCTACGCCCCTGCAGAGAAATACCTGTAACCGATCTAAAAATGGGTGAAAGAGCCATGATTTAGAAAGCCCAGAAACACGAAGCCAAGTCTTCATCGCAGCAAAAAAAAAAAAAAAAGGAAGCCATCTTTTTCTTCTCGAGGTGGTCATGGTCGATATCCTCTCTTTGCGGAGATGTTATGTAGAACGAGGTTTCTCTTCCGGCGAACACGCTATTTTCCGGCGTGACCTAGTTTCTCTTTTCACGGCTGGCTTTCTAGTCGAACGATACCAAAGACAGCTGGCACATGCTTCGTGTCTCTCGCTGAGCGAAGGGGCCACCGAAAGTCTGGTTGAATGCAGGTGTGTGAAATCGATATCTTCGAAGCCTCCTTTATCGAAAGATATATTTGCGCTTAAAGCAGACTCAGAGATCGCAGTGTGGTTGAAGTACTTGTTGGACAACGTTCCTTTGCCAGTTGACCTGGTGATTGGTGCCTGGCTTGAGGCAAAAGTGGAATATCAAGCAACACGTAGTAGATCAAGACAACATAGAACGCTCAGGCAACTACTGACAGTTTTAAATACGATAGTCTTTCTTGGGTTACTTGAACGCAGAAATTTTGGTCTATCTATCTATCTATCTATCTATCTATCTATCTGTCTGTCACACGATTCAGCCACCCGGCCAAAGTTTAAGCACTTGCTGAACACCCAGCCACCTTGAACTGGTAGCGGCGTTCATACTTGTGAACATTGTCGATCAAAAAGCAATTATTACGCATATCTGAGGTGCAACATCAATACGTAAGTATTAGGTGGTGTGTTCCTTTACTAGAAAATACATAGATACGTAATTTTAAAGACCCTACGGTTTCTTAAGCTGCGCTGAAAATGCGGCGCTATGAGCCAGATGCGGCGATTCAACATAGAGGAGGATGACTCATGTTACTACGGCCGGCAGAAGTCTATCGCCTTTCGACGGCATTTGCAGCGAAGCACGCAGATACGCGGCCATATTCTTCCTCAACTCTCAACTGCCCACCAATCAACACGACTATTTA